>NW_004955480.1:4591458-4692133 GCF_000276665.1 Chinchilla lanigera | reverse complement strand
TTTTGTTTTTTTTCTGGTACCAGGAACCGAACTCACGACCTTGCGCTTGCCAGGCAGGCGCTTTGCCGCTGAGCTAAATCCCCAGCCCCAGGATCACTTTTTTGATGTGTACATACTTTCTAGATTTTCAAAATTAAGATTTATTTTTGAACTGAATAATAGTATTATTTGATAACTATAATCTACTTCTTTAGAAAATATTTTTCCTTTAATAATGATTTACTAAAGTAAGTTGAATTAATGTCCTATATCTGCACATACCAGCTGCACAATTTATGTGAGTTCGTTTTCCTGTCTTGCTGTTGGGCTCTTGCTCTGTAAGAAGTAAGCTTCTCTGCCTTTTCCACATTTTCTCTGCTTGGTTACTGAAACTCTGTCTTCTGTTGCTGCCCAGGAAAGCCTATAATGAAGCCTATTATAACCCAATACTGCTGGAGCTGCTGTATCTTATATCTTTTTTCATCAAACTCAAATTTCAATTGAAAAATGACTTATCAGTGAGATTACAACATAAGCTACAATCCAGTTGAAGAGAATTTTGAGAATATAAGGCAGTGCTATTCATAATCGCACCCCTACTCCAACTAGACACCTACAGTCAACTTCTCTGGGGAAATTTCATGGTTTAGGACTTCTCAATTTAAGGGGATAAATCAGGATGGAATTTTAATTTTTTTTTTTTTTTTGAATCAGGAATCCAACTCAGGACCTCATGCTTGCAGGCAGGCACTGTGACATTGAGCTATACCCCAGCTTAAATGTTCACTTTAAAACACAAGTTAAATTATATCCAGGGCCCTCCATAGTTCATGAAAAATAGGGTAGAGTATTAATTGAGATGCTGCTGTGCACAAACCACAGCATGCAGAAACTTCCAAGGTAGGGTAATAAACACTTCACAGTTGCTGGGTTCAGAAAAGAGAAGCAAAAAGACAGAGGGGTATTTTATTACCTGTCCCATCATATCCTAGAGGCAGTCATCAACTATCCAAAGCAAGCCAAGTCAGTCCGCCTTGAAGACACAATGATTCTCAGTTTATCCTCTTTTGTCACTGCAGTCAAATGCCTACCTCTATTTTCCAATGATACCTGTGTCTTTCATGGAAAGCCTTATGGAAATTCACATTTAATGTAGCTTTCAGAGGCACCTTCTTATTTCATATTCAATATTTGAGTTACTCAGATGCCAATAACACATACAGATTCTATTTTTTTCTGTCCATAAAGCAATTCTTTGTTCCTTGCACACAATGCCCTGTGAAGGAGGTGGAAGAAAAGAGAATTTGCTTCACGCTTTTCTGGAATTTACAACTTACAGGAGGAGTTGGCTGCTTTGGGAAAATCCTCTTAATGATGTCACCCCCTGCTCAGCTCTGCAACAATGATGAGTGGTTCTTGTTCATCCACAGAAATGACTTTGGTCCAAACTGAAGAAGCTGAGAGGCACCCCATGCTTCATTGCTTTTCTTCAGCTTTTCCTTTCTGCATTTCAGTCAGTCTTCCCTCTAAAAATCTAACAAGGAATCAGAATTATAAGGACATTTGATTTAAATGAAATTATCTAAGGAAAGAAAAAAATGAGTACAGAAGTAAAAATAAGAGCAGACCATATACTTAATTCATTATATAAAAATACAATGTGCTTGCTTCAATGGAAGCATAATCTTGTTCCAAGGCAGAAAAAATTCTGGCAATAGAAACCCCAGACAAACACAGCATACATACAACGTATCATTGCACACTTCTCAATTAAGGTAAGTGAAATTTTATCCTGAAAAGAGGTGATATTATATATATATATATTTACATAAATCAGTTAGTTCACATAAATTTATTAACTGCCCATATGAGGTGCTCAAGTATTCAATTATATAAGAATCTTGTCTCATCACCTACAAGTTTAAATTCATGCAAAGAAACAGACACCTAGCACTTGCTTTCAACTCATTTCTGATTAATTATTTAGTTGTTTATAGAAGGATTCTTCATGAGGAAAAATTTAACTCTGTCTTCTTTAAGTTATTTCTATGAAAATTTTCTAATTTCAGGGAATACAAAATTACTTTGAAAATACATACTCCAATTCTTTAAGATATGTTCTTTCTGATGTTTACTTCTTTATTTCATTCTGAAAACCTGTACCAGGCCTTAAAAGATGTTAAAAAACATTTAGCAACAAATGAACTGGAAATATTAAAACACTCAGGAGTTCATCTAAGTTAAATATCTATGGTGCAATGCAGTAATGTATATTCAGTATATGCCAAGAATATTTAAACTGTTAATATGAAATTATGAACAAAAGTCTTGCAATTCTGGTGCCTGTGAACTGAATGATGCAAAATATTATAAGAGCTAGCAGTTTCAGTAGCACTCATTAAGTCCACAATATATTTTGATGCATATTGCTGTATATATTTTTGTATTTCATGCAGCCATTTTGCATACTGAAAAAATTGAGTGATATTTTATACAATTTGAAAATGTAATAGGCACTTTCAATGGTGAATTTTTTTTTGTTTGTTTGTTTTTTTTTGGTTTTTCTCCGGTACCGGGAACCGAACTCACGACGTTGCGCTTGCCAGGCAGGCGCTTTTGCCGCTGAGCTAAATCCCCAGCCCCCTCAATGGTGAATTTTTAAGGAATTCAGTAACATTTTTTTCTAAAAATATTTCAATTTTTTGTGGGTTTTCAAAATTTATGTATAATAACTGTTGATAAGGTAAGGAACCGAGAGATTTTTGCTGTATTTTCAAACTTTTTGAAAACTGAGAACCTTCTATTTGTATTAGGGACTGAACACGGATTCTTCTTTCCCACATGAGTAGTGACCATCACCTACTTCAGAGATATTGGTGAAGATGAACTAAAGTAGCAATTGCTATGTTTATGGCAAGGATATGTGAGTAGTATTAGCCTTATGCTCTGCACTTCTTCAGAGACATTTTCTTCTGATGTTAATTGCTCTTCTCTTAAACACATGGTTTGATTTTGCTTGATTCCTATGTTGAATGCTATATTTGACTAAGGTTCCTAATATACAATAACTGCAGAAATTCTGTATAACTTTAAATCCTGCTGCAAGGAATTGGGGTGGGGACTGAATGCAAGGAGCATTCATTGTCTGTATGAACTGTCCTACAAATGGGTTTTGTTTCAGTAAACTAACTTTGGCCAATAGAAACTCACACACACACACACACACACACACACACACACACACACACACACTATTATCAGCAACAGCAGGAAATTTAAAAGAAATAACTAAGGGGCTGGGGATTTAGCTCAGTGGCAAAGCACCTGCCTGGCAAGCGCAAGGTCGTGAGTTCGATTCCCGGTACCAGAAAAAAATAAAAGTAAAAAAGTAGAAATAAGAAAATAACTGATTAAAGCCTCCACTATCTACATAGCCTCAAACTGTTTCACTTTATTAATTCATATGATTTTCTTGCTTTCTGCTAATTATTTGGACACACATGTGCACACACACAGACACACACATCCCTTTATGTTTATTGTGTTTCTTGTTGTTTTCTTCTTCCTTCTCACCTTTCTCCAATTTATACTGGTTTTCTGCATTCTAGGTTTTAACCCATGAACAACAACAACAAAAGACAAGAGCTGATTAACTTTGATAATTACATTAGCTAATTGCTTGTTTTTATCTCTGGATCTTCTATTGCATTTTGTATTTGCTTAATTTTTAGCTAATTCAAGCTCTCTATAAAGTGAGTTAGTGGCCATTATAAAGCCAATCTTACGTTTGTCATATTTTTTTACTAAAATTATCCTTATACATTTCCCATAAGATTACTATGTGAGCTTATTTGACTAAGAACTTAGAGAAAAATAGACAAGTACATGAGGGTCGCTTTTCTTAACTAAATTTCTAGATACTGTGAAGAATCGTCTAGATCCGATGGGAATTCAGAATTCTAGCTTTTTTTTTTTTTTTTTTTTTTTGCAACTGCATTGGGGTCTGAAGAGGCTGCAGCAGGACTTCTTTGTAAACACCTGATTCTTGCTGTGTTGCACGTTCTTTTCTCAATGCTTCTGCTTAGTGAGCCCTTCTGTGTTTGGAGAACCACACTAGTTGCTTAACAGAGGGTATTTCATTTAGTGCACTCTACAACCCTGACAGGTATTACTTTCTCCTTTTCCTGATGAGTCCCCTGAGATCAGAGAGGCTGAGTAACCTGCCTAATGGGTACAAAACCTTTCAGGTAAGACTGATCCCAGTTTCAGTTGCTTCAAGGCAGTTTTGCACCCTAAGTTGTCTCTAAAGACATGCAGGTGTTCATTGAGTATGGCTGGCAGGAACGCTGCACATCCAAGGCTCACCAAGAACTGGAACCCAACAAAGCGGCTGTTCCCTCTTTCTTAAGAAACTCTCCTGGGAATAATTGCTACAGTTGCTCTGTAGTAAGCAAAGGTCAAAAAGAATTTTCTTTTGCTTCAGCAAAAAAGAATTTACTCGTTTGATACTTTTCCATAAACAGCTTTCTTTGACCTTAGCAACTACCTTGGGAATCAAACTTGAATTTAGTGAACCATCAGACTTGGTGTGAATCCCACACATTTCCTAGGAGTCTTCCCTTCTTCCCTAAATTTTAGCATCTTAGCTTATTTTCTGCTCCTTACAAAACACCCTACATGATTATTTTGTTTTCTGTGTGACTGCGAGGCTAGTCCTTAGCCTGCTTACCACTTAGCTCCTTCTTGTTCAGGACTGAACTTAAATATAATCGTGTTGATCACAGCAGCTTTCCTTAGTGGTTTATTGGGAGTAACTTCCTCCCCTCATAATTCCTATCCTATCAGTGTTTACTTCATGCATTGTATGCATCACACTTCGACATAGTTTTTTTCAATTAAGTTATTGTATGGTTTAATTTTTTGTCTACAGTAGCTTTCTTTGCTTAATTCTTTTTTATTCCCTTCCCTTTTTGCCCTCCTCACCCCTTGGTCCTCTTTCCTTTTTTGCAAAGGACCTATCTTCCTATTTCCTCTTATCTATCTTTTATTTTGCTCTTTATATTTTGGGTTTTTCATTTAAGAGAAAGCATGTTCTAACCTTGTGCTTCTGATTTTAAAGATTTGAGTTTCTTAAGATTTTTTTGGTGTGTATTTTCTATTTGTCTAGCAACTGCATTAAGATATTGGCAAGTTACCCTTTACATTTTTTGTAGGTGCTACTTTCTTTAAGGCATCTTAGCTTAGAGGTTAGGATATAACCCAGATGAATGAGAATACCTTTTCCTGGAATCAAAATTTTTAAAAACTGAAAAGATTTGGGTTCCAACAGTTCCGAGGTGAAGCAAATGTCCACTTACTTGTTACATATTTGATGGTCATAGTTTCTGTCTTAATTTATTTTTTCCCTCCAGCGCCGGGGATCCAACCCAGGCCCTTTCACATGCTAGGCAAGCACCCTACCACTGAGCTTCTTCACAAGATAGCTTATTTAATTCCCTCAATATTTTGTTTATTTAACTCTAAGTCAATCCATATCCTTTCAAAATATTATTTTACTTTTTGGCATAAGTTGAACAGAATCAGTATCTGTGGTTATACAGCTCTGTTTTTTGCAAACCAAAATACATGCTCTGTGCAGAGACTGTCTTGTGCACTGAACATCTGGAAAGATCCGCTCTCATGGTTAGTGTGCTTCTAATAATCATTTTTGAAGGAAAGAATGAGTAAATGAATGAATGAAGCTACTTAGTGCCCTGAATAGGACCTAGAAAGCTGGGATAATTAGAACCAAGGGAGATCTGTGTTTCTCCCATAAAAACACACCATATTTTCTTGTTTCCTTCCTAATTGATGGTGAAGGCTTCCTGCTCTATTCTGTGTCCCCCGTTGTCACTCCATACAGGAGTGATGTGCCCTTAATACTTCACATAACCAGATCCAACTTTCTAAGTCCCGTGACCTTCACAAGCTGCTGGTACACTCTTCAAATTTCATTTCTTGTCTATGCAAAGTGGAACTATTGATGATGCCTTCTAATGGGCTGATCAATCTTGCATTCTTACATTTGGCAATCTGAGCAACTTCATTGAAGATAACAATTCCTGTCATTTTGTTCGGAAACTCTGTATCACTTTTACTGTTTTTCTTTGTTTTGTTTTTGTCTATGTTGTTGGTATTTTGCTATTGTTCTTTTTTATTATTCTCTTTAAAATAAAAAAGACAAAAATAAATAAATAAAAATAAATAAATTCATGAATTTCCTTGACTCTTTTCAATCTTGAAAATTGCCAGCACAAAATTTCTGTCTAGAATTTTAACTATGGTGATTTTTCTCCTCATAGTAATTTTGTGGTCCAGTGTCTTAGCCTTAGGATCTCTTTAAAAATTGGCCCTATGCAGGCCTTTTACCTCTTCCACTAGAAGCCTACTAAATTGACATCTTTACTACTAACCTGGCTTTTGAGATACACCTGGATCTTTCTAATCATTTGAAAGAATTAACTATCTGTGCAAAGGTATTTTAATATTTAAAGATTTTTCTCCTCTTGAACTCTTCTAAACATGTCTACAGCCCAACTTGTTATTACCATCAGGACTGTGTCCCTCATTTAAATGTAATTTTCATGATTTTTTTCAAACCACTCATTTGAAAATATAAACTGTCAAGTACTTAACATTCTTCCTTTTTTATCGTTTTCAATTAGTTGAGTCATTTCCTCTTTAAAATATTTCCTTTTCTGGTCCATGAATCACATCACCAACCACTTAATTGCTCAAGTCAGGAAAGAGTGTCCCATTCTTCTTCCCATCCCCTCATTCACCTTATCCCAACAGTCCACCAATTTCTACAAATTCTAATTTGAAAATATCGTTCAGATTCATCTCCACTTGTCAGTACTGCCAGTACTGACATCTGTCTCATTCTCAAAGGTAGTAGATTTTCTTCTTTTTTGTTGTCTGATGTAGTTCTTTTCCCATCTCATTCAAATCCCTCTGAAATCTATTATTCACAGAACAATCACAATGATATTTCTGAAGTAAAATCTAGTACTTTCTCATTGTCCTTGCAAGACCGCAGTAATTCTGTCTGGAGCCCAGTTTCATCTCTTGTTTTCATCTTTTGCTTTCAGTCAACCTTTACTTTCAAGCAAAAGTAATTATTTATTAGCAGTACTCTTTGAGTATGTGCTGTTCTTTTCTGCCTCCAGGTCTGTGCAGATGCCATTTAAATATAATTAAAATGTGCTCTACCCCTAACAGTGTATCTGGATAACTACAATTCATTCCTATTTTCACTTAGACAAAGGGTGGCCATTTAATTTGTTGTTCAAACTGGGATTTTTTTTGAGAATAGCAGGAAGGAGTATATAATAATTTCATTATTACAATAGGTGTGAGTAGGAACTTTATTAGGAAAACCAGAATACTGTGCCACATAAATTTGGTGAGAACTTCTAGAAAAATATTTTGATCATGGATTGCAAGTTATTGATTTCCATTATATTTGCAGGGCATTCTGTTTCTCCTATGGTATCCTTTGTTATCCTCCATGTGATTTTTTGGTTTAGTTATCCCATTTCCTTTAGACTATTAAACTCATAAAAACAGGGACTATGTGCCTAGGACAAATTCTATCCCAGCAGAGAGTTCATATAGTATCATTTACCTTGACTAGAGTTCCTTTTAACTGTCTTAGGGTATTTGGACTGGTTTAATAAAATACTGTCAACTGGCTGGCTTATAAACAACAAAAAATTATTTCACATCTTTCTGGAGGCTGAACAGTTCAAAAGCAAGATACTGTGATGTTTGATGTCTGGCAAGGGCCCACTTCTTGTCCACAAACAATGGTTTTAGTTTTCTCCTCACATAGCGGAGGGCCGTTGTTTAAATCAGGCACTTTTAATTTTAAAGGCATTAATTTAATTGACGAGGGCTCTGCTGTCAATATTAATCACTCTCCAAGACCCCAGGCATTAACAACATCACATTGTGGGTTAAAATTTCAACATATGAGTGGAGGAACCATGCAAAAACTTATAGTACAATCTTGTTGAGGTTGTATTTCACATCTCTTGCTACTATGAAATTCACTCTTGTCACAACTATTGTAATTTGTATTCTCTACATTTAGATCCTTTACTGGAAGGCACTGTTTTAATGACAAATGTCCCCTATTAAATTTATGCAGGATGCTCCATTGCCTCACAAATTAAGAACTCATTTTCTAAAGTAGCATTCAAGGTCTTCCACGACAAGTCTCCAAGCGTGTCATTACTCAAAACACTCCTCCTTATACTGTGTCCCAAACAAAACACACTCCATTTTGTTCTTTAAAAAACATTCACACCTTGCCAACCCCTGCATTTACTAATGTTCATATTTCTTCCTTGAATGCTCCCTCAATTTATCTCTTGCACTTTAAATCCATCATTAAAAGCCAACCTCAGATGCCATTAACTCATATAATATTTCTTGATTTATTCAGGACAAAATGTTTGAAACATTTTAAAACACTTGTCCTTTGTCTGGATTAGCTGATGGAGATTCCACTCTCAGAATCACAAAATTGAGGCCCCACTTCGAACTTTTCAAGTGTAATAGTTATGCAATTATGGATCACATAATTATTGAAGTACAGTAATTATCTGTACTTTGGTTAGAGGTAAAATTGGGATACCAAAAACAATACTTTTGCATAATTTCTGTGAAGAACACATTACCAAAGTGAAAGCACCTATACACAAGGTAAACGTCATGCAAATGCAACTCAGTATTTCTGTCCATGACTGAATTAAACTGGAGAACATTTATAGAAGCCATAGTTTTCTATGATTTAATAGTAAATTGATTTTGTTTTGAGATAGTAGTAGATTCAAGATAGAGATTGCATAGGCTTACTTTTGTAGCACCCCTCCCATAGTGCAACCAAAAATAAGAAAAATTATTTCACAGAGAATGTGAAGAGACTGTGAAAACTTAATAGAAGAAATCAAACTAATTATCTACCATAGCACTAGACGGACAACAAGGAAATACTTTGGGTTTTCATTTTATCTTCCCCTTGCTCCGTCTCAGGGCTTTTCTTCATCCCTGGGACTCCTACAACTTAAAGGAGAAGAGATTTAGTTTGGCTCATGTTTTAGTCCAGGGTGGGCCAGCTCTGAAGAAGGAACAACATGGCAGAGGGATATGGTGTAGGAGAGCTGCTCATTTGTGGATAAAAGCAAAGAGAATGAAGAGAGGTGCCAGAGACAGAAGTAACCCCCCAGCCACAGCTCCTGACCTGCCTCTTCTGACCACACTCCACTCTTAACAGCGTATGTATCTCTAACCCCATGAGTAGACTACTCCGATGAGTATAGGGCCCATGCTATTCATTGCCCACCTGTAAGGAGGTATTTAACTTCTTGATATTTACAAGAGCTCACTGCTCGGAATTTTCCTTAAGTCCCAGAGGAGACTTTGGGCTTGGACTTTTCAGCAGTGCTAAAACCACTGATCTGGCAATTCTTAGAGATGGATGGAATGCATTTTGAATAAGGAGATGTGAGTGAGTCATGTGAGGGATATAATTCAGAGGTAGAATGCTATGACAAATCTAGATGCCACCCCCTGAGGGTCATGCAATCATAGGTAGAGTTTTTAGGAGGTTATTGGATCATAAGAGCACGATCATCATCAGTGGATTGGTCCACAGGTGAGCTGACAGCTGAATGAGATGTTGGGCGATGGAGCCTGGTAGGAGGAGGTGGGTAACTGGGCCGTGCATGGGAGGGCTTATCTCTCTACCTGCTCCTCCTTTTACTCTCTCTGCTTCCTGTCTGCTACACTGTGAGCAACTTTCCCCTCCCATGACCCTGTGCCATGCCTCTGTGCCTTGGAACTGTGTGATGATGGGCTGAAATCTCCATAAACTCTGAATCAAAGTATACCCCTCTTTTGTATTAAGCTGTGGTGGTTGTCAGGTACTGTGTCTCAGTGACATTAATGTGATTGAGATATGCCTGGATGATAGATGAAAGAGATAACTGCAGCTCAGGACTCCAAACAGGACAGTGACTAATACACACACACACACACACACACACACACACACACACACACTGCCTGCTCTCTTAAGAATCAGAACAGTGCAGCCAAAGCTAATTAAGACCCCCACTCCATCTGACCCAGCCTACAAGTCTACAGTAGCCTAATTGTAGGCTGCCAAGTCCAGGAAGAATACAACAAATCAAAGTAAAACTCAAGTAACTAAACTCTAATTGGAACTAAAGTCTATGATTTTTCTTTTTGCTTTTTGAGGCAAGGTCTTCCTATGTAGTTCAGCATAGGAACTGCAGTCTAGCGCTGAGCTCACTTTGTAGCCCAGGCTGGCCTCGAACTCACAACAATCCTCCTGCCTCAGCCTTCCGAGTGCTGGAATTATAGGCATGTGCCACCATGCCTGGCATGTCTATGAATTTCCACAGTACCTATAAACAGCATGACTGCAAATTAAAATAGAAAATTCTTCCCCTGTAGACTGGGCTTAGGTACTAGCTTCTAGAAAATGGAATACAGAAAAAGTGATGGAATCTCCAAAAATATATGTAAATAAGTAAAGAAGTGTATCATTTCTTATTGAGCTTTCCAATGAGATCCCAGATCTATTTAATACCTTAATTACAACCTTGTAAAATGCCAGGCATCCCACAACCCAGTTAATCTGTTATCAGACTTCTGGCTTATTGAAACTATAAGATAATAAATATATATTATTTAAACTTTGAGATTTATGGTAATTTCTTACACAATTCATACAAGCTTATATGAGCTATAATAAAAGTACATGGTGAAGGTTTAAATTTTAAACAATTTTATTACAGTAAAGGACACAATGAAGTTAATCCCACTCACAATACACTCTCAATTCAAACATGCTTCTCCCATCATAATTGGTGCTTTCTGTGGCACTTCTGGAATCCTCTCTCATAAATGTCATTAGTTACAGTGTGTGACTGCCTCAACATTCTGAATCTATTTGCTTACATTCACATGTCAGAAGTTACATGGTGCCGGAGCTGGTACATAAGATAGAGACAGACACACTTATGTTTACATTTGATAGAAATTGCCACCAGTGAGGGAGTAATAAAAACCTCTGCCTGGACGACTAAAAGGAGAACAAAGCCTGACCATTTTGTATCCTTTATTACCTTACAACTTCGGGTCACATCTCTTCTCAGCTTTGTGTAGAGGTCTGTTTATCATTTAGGGACTGTCAGTGTAAAAGTTGGCAAAATGAGGTTGATGCTACCTGAATTTACAGCATCTTATCCCCTTTAAGATCCAGGACACCAGGATGAGAGATTTTCAAGGCCATTCATCCATGCCTTGCAGTCTTCAGCCATTGTCCCAAAGCCTGTGATCACCTGAATCCTAGGAAAGGCAGAGCCTCACTCAACTAAGCCCACCCTAGACAGAAATAATCCTTTCTTGAAAATGAGACCATGCTTCAGCCAAGGGATTCCAGAGCTACGACACCAGCCCTGAGACAATGGTCAACCAGACACTAGCCTACCAACTAAGCCTCTGGCCTTATGAGTGGGCCTGTCTGAACCCCAATGTCAAAAGTATGTGCTCTCTACCTACATGAAATGGGAACCTACCCCATTGTCCCTCTGATTTTTCCAAGTAAAACTCTTTGTCTCCCTGTTTAAAAAAAAAATCCTATGATGAATGTGTAAATTTTAAAAATTATTATACCAAGATGCATTGCTGTTAATCCCCCACAAAATACTCAAAGAACTTCCACTCACTTAGAACACAACTATGTACCATCTTGGCAATGTTTTTTATACTGTAATAAGATATTTTTACATTTAGACATTCAATGCATCTTTCAATCACCCCTTGCATTATAGATTACCATTACCATTGAAATACAATATCTCATTACGTAGGGGTACTGAAATCTTTAAAAATTAAGACAAACAATCTCAAGAACATCCTTCAAGAAGCTGATTTATTTTCAGGTAACTTCTTTCACCTGGAGGAGATTGAGGGAGAGAAGCCACAACAGTTTTCAGCGCAAGAGACAGGTCACCTTTCCTTCTTTACGCAGGCTTACCTGGACTTACAACAAATTTCATGCTTTCTGTGGCTAGGTACATGAACCATAAAGGCTTTTGTAGTTTATATTTCCATCAAAGGTCATTTTTAGTATCGACTAGCACCACAAGCATTTGAGAAGTATTTGCCTCAACTTTTGGAGCAGGTATTTCTGTGCAGTGCCGCTCAGTGGTGAAAAGGAAGTAGTATAAAAAGAGGTGAATTCTGGGGTTATTTTCCCAGTTGTTATTCGGATCCGGACATGTTTGTATGAATAATGACTGCATTCCTTGTGGCAACTTGGAAATGTGCATAACACATCTGGGTTCTTTATTTCACTCCCCTTTCTCCCCGCTTCCTTCCACAAAGCTGTCAATTCTAAGAGTCTTCCTGCATTTCATACAGAAACATCATGTAGTCAACCCCGGCATGGTATGATTGATCAGTTTGGATTTTCCGTATAATGTGACAAAATTAATGCAAATTGAAATTAATCTTGCCTCAAAGTACCCGTGCATCATGGACAGATATTTTATTCAAATTCAATGATTTCCCCTATCTGCTTAATTTAGATGTTATATATAATTTAATTTAATATTGGAAAATACTAGGAAAACTTGCATATAAGATGAGAAAGCTTCCTGTAAGGTATCATTTTATTAGAGAAGTAATACCAGCTGCTATAGAAAACAGATACCAAAGTCTTATTGTCTTAATATAATAAACATCTATTTCTTGCTAATGCCTATTATTATCTAATGCAGATGTTCCTAGCCGGTGGGAGGACTACTTGTGGTTTTCATAAACTCACATCCTACCCTTCTTGTAGCTCTGCCACTCTCTAAGGTAGTTACTAGATCCTTTGCTTTCAGCTGCTGGTAAGGACAAATGCAAGGGCATCATGTGAGAAAAATTTTCATATGCCTGCTCTGGAGAAGGTTTATATAATCCATTGGTTAAAAGTCAGCCCATGAACCACACCTAACTGCAAAAGAGCCAGAAGTGTAGTCTATAATTGTGCCCAGAAAAAAAGAAAAAAGAGAACTGGTAAATACCATGTAAACCATAGGGGTAAATAGAGTATGTATAATGTCAGTATAAATAGGTTCAGTACTATAGAAATATAATACAGAGGTCATTGAACTTAATTCTAATTGTTAATCAGTATTTTACAGTGAAAACAAATTCAATTTCATAAATTCCATACTATATGAATGATAAAAGTAACACAGTAGTGTGACATAAGCATAAATTTCAGACATGACTTTATTTCTAGTTATTCCTTTTGATAACAGACATTAGGCCTATTTTCTCATTATATGTATAAGGCCGTTTTGATTTTTTTCACTTTCTGTTCCCTTCTTCTTGATAACTTTTTCTCCCATCCTATATCATTAAGAAAGGCTTTCATATTGAGAAAATCCTTCCCGGTACCGGAGAAAAACCAAAAAAAAAAAAAAACAACAAAACATATTGAGAAAATCCAAAGGCCTGTCTGGATTCATATCCTAGGTTTGGTTTGATTTTCAAAGGATTTTTATTTAAACTAAATAATTCCTGTATTACTCAACCAGACTAGAAATAGAGGTCTATTTCTTGAGAAACAGAGCAGTTAAGTGGTACCTTGGAGTTCAAAAGCACCAAAGAATGAAGTAAGTGACCAGAAGATGGAGCAAAATGAGGTAAAAGAAATCTAGAAATTGCTAACAGCTTCGCCAGTAATGTTCAGTGGCTGCCCACCGCAGATCTCTGGACAGGACTCTGAAGCAACACTTCTGCTACTGTCACTACCCTGGTAAAGCATGCAGATTGGTAGGCTGCAGCCTAAACTGAGTGATCGCTTCGTCGTGACCTTGACAAATTTCTAAGGCTTTGGGTGTCAAAATGCAACCTTGATCTGCAGTGCTTTGTGCTTTTTGCTGGAATTATCTGTTCCGTGGGGAGGAGGTCATGCTGGGGCTGCAGTTCTGCGTGACCCACGCAACCCTGAAAATGTAATTGGCATTGTCTTCTCACAAAGCTATTATTCAAAAGAGGTGTTTGGGGAATAATTGTGGTTTTTATTGTTTCATTATCACATACAGAACGCGAAGGTTTGTGAATGCTTATTACTATCTCATGCAGATGTTCCTAGTTGGTGGGAGTATTCATTTTTTATAAAGTGTTTATATACCTCTGAAATTATTTGATAGTTCTTAAAACAAATTTGAACACTAAACTAAGCAAAAATATAGTCATGTAGGCTCAGATACACACAAGAGACTGCAAATCAGCTGAATTAAAACTGTCAACTCTACAGAGAGACATAAAGACTTATTCCCTCTCCCTCTTTGCATTTGCTCCCCCTCCCCTTGGCAAGTCTCAGCAGAATTCTGTAGCCCTAAAGGGAAAACAGATATTTTCTAGTTTCCTCATAAATTTTCATAATAAATTTTCAAGTATAAAATGTGCAACGTAGCACATGCATATATACATATATCTAAAATGAAAACATACATCTATTGATATGTAAACCAATTGTTTTAAAGTCAATATTTACCTTTGGGGTAAAAGCTAATTTAAAAATAAAATTTTGCTCAAATTTAAAAATAAAATTGTGCTCATACTTTGATGGCTTGTATTTGAGTATGCATGTGGGTATATATGTTACCACATACACATAAATCCTTTAACTGTCATCAAACATTCTCTGGGTTTCGATAGTGAATTTTCTTTTTCTGTCGAGGAAAGAGGCATAACCTGAAGTCATCTGTTTCCTGAGTTTTGGAGAAAGAAGAGAGACCAAGAGTTTTTTAAGCAAGGGAATTATCAGGATTATATGTCAGTTGAATAAGTTCGTTTCCTGAAGTATCAGAATTTGGAACAAGTATCTAAAAAATTGTATGTTTTCAGTTTTAAATAACAGAATCCTTTTTGCTAGTGGTCAAAACAATATTATGCCACATACCACACAAGCCAGACTTACATGCTTAAAAAGATTGTTTCATCAGCTCATTAGTGCGGGAGATTTTACATGGATTATCATTCATGTTCCTGTTTCTTTTATGGTTACAATATGGCTCACTTACTCCACACATCACATGCTTCTGAAATGACATCAGATGCACAATGGAAACCAATAAGTTTTTATATTTCATCATAAAGGATAGGTATTCGCAGAAACTGCCTCACAGCTTTCTTCTTAGTTTTCATTAGATTTTTCATTGGCCAAGTTTAATTTTTGTGCCCATGCCCTTAATGTAATGGACAGGACTCTTTGTCACTGGCAACCTCTGTCATCAATATCACACTGTGTCATCAAGGAGAAAAAGGATGCAAGGGGCTGGTAGGCAGTCAGCAGCGAACATCCCTGCATGTACAGGTAAATGTGCTTATTAGTAAGGGTAGATAAAATTCTCCTGTAGCAACTAACAGCCTTAATGCCTCACGTTCACTGTTCATTTCCTTAGGGTTGGTGTTGGGGGACATGGCAAATGTAAGCCTCACACAGGGATGTATGGTGCTCCTGGGGCATCCGTAGGACAGAGAAGGAAGCAGGGTATTAATTCTTAAGGACTCTCAGCTGCAAATGATGTTTTCCCTTTTACCCACACGGAGTCACTGAGGGCACCCAACTACACCCACCGGCAAGAGAAGTTGGGACACATCATTTTTACCTGGAAGTCCTTCATCCATCTGAGTAACTTATTACTATAAAAAAGGAGAATGGATATTGGAGGAAAATAAATAATATCTGTCACAAGCTGGCAGGGTGGTTGTTGTAATAATAGTTCCTCAAATATTCCCACATCCTAAATGCAGATGCTTGTAAATATGTTACTTCACACAGCATAAAGAACTTTGCAGGTGCAGTTAGGCTAATAATCATGAGACAGATGACTATCCTAAAATATGCAGGGGGCCCTCATGTAATTGCAAAGTTCTTCATAAGAGAAAGTCAAGGCGGAAATCAGAGGAAGGAAAAACGATGACAGAAGAAAGCTGTTAGAGGGAGGAAAAGAAGGGTCATGTGCCAAAGAATACAGGTGGCCTTAGAATCTGAACAAGGGAAGGAGACAGATTCCTTCACCACAGTCTCCAAAAGGAAATGACCCTGATGACCTCTTGCCTTTAGTTTCACAAGATTGATTTTGGATTCCTAATTTCCCCAGAGTAAGAGAATAAATTTGGATTATTTCAAGCTACTGGATTGTGGGAATTTTTACAACAGCAATTGGAACTATATACAGTGGACCCAAATGGTGCAATGTTCATACAATTTTAACAGGAGGCAGAAACATTGTGATCTCTCATGGGATGGAAGATCCCACTTGCCATGGTTATGTGTAGATTCAGATCCAGATTGGGGAAACAGCAAGAAATGAAATGGCTACTACATAATCAAGAGATATATGGCCAGAATATTATTTAATGCATATTTATACTTCCAGATATTTAAGATTGGAAAAATCCTGTTTTTAGAGGACAGCTATAAAATATTAACATACTTTTTATTAAATATGTCAACATGGGAAGGGGATATAGCTCAGTAGCATAAGCACCTACCTGGCAAGCACAAGGTCCTGAGGTCGATTCCTTATATCAAAAAAAAAAAATTAAATAAATAAAAATAAAAACATAAATATGTTAAAGAAAGGAACTTTTCAGAGATTCTCTTCATGAGAATGAGCAACGTGCCTACCCATTCCTAATTTTATTGGCAGGTTTAGTCATAAATAATTATTAAATTTATCTTATAATTTTTAATTGATGTGATCATATTCATATTCCTTAGTCTATTAGTGGATGATAGTGATTTATATTTGCATAGTGAATTAGCCTTGCATACCTTTGGACATTTGTTAAGGGTGTGTTTTTTATTCTTTTTTTACATTGTTGGATTTGATAGGTGCAAAATAGGTTGAGGATTTTTGTGTTTAAATTTGCAAAAGATAACAATCTGCAGTTCTCATGTGTGTGGTGTGTGTATGTGTGTTATTTTTTATCTCAGTTTGGTGTTATTGCAATATGGTACTAATCACACAAAATCAGGAAGAATTTCCTTCTATTTTCTAGAACTGAAAATACTTTGGATAATTAGTTCCCACTAAGCCCTTTAGGCCTGGAGACATTTTTAGAGAGATTCTTAATTACAATTTCCAGTTCTGTAATAGTCAGTAAGCATTTCAGATTTTCTATTTTCTCTTGAATTTATTGGTAGTTTGATTTTCAGTAATTGCTCCATATATTCCAAATTGTAGAATTTATGGCTGTATAATCTTCCTACTAGTCTCTTAATACCCTTTTCTTCTGGATGTAGAATCTTTTATAAAGCAATTTTATTTAGATATAATTCTCATACCATAATATTCACCCATTTGAAGTATACAACTCAGTGATTTTACTATATTCTCAGATATGTAAAACAATCACCACAGTGAATTGAGAACATTTTTATTCATCCAAAAAAGAAAGTCCTTTGCCTTGAGCTATCACCACCCTACCAGTGATCCTCACTCTGACCAGTTGCCCTACACAACCACTTACACCTTTTCTCCTTGCCTTTTATGTATATTTCTTGTATATGGAATCACGTTGTGTGGTCTTTCACGAATAAGTTATTTCACTTATTATTATGTTTCCAAATTAACCTGTATTGTAGAATGAACTCATACTTCTTTTAATTTGATGGTTGGATAATATCCTGCAGCATGAATATAACACATTTTTGTTTACCTATTTAGCAGTTTATAGACATTTGAATTTTTTCTATATTCTCCCTTTGTTAACAGTCTTGCAGTTAGCCTTGCTGTTTGAGCCTTTGTGTGTGCATATGTTTTGATCTCTCTTGGTCTATACTTAGGAGTAGAATTTTTTTTTTTCATTTCCATCAGTGCATGTTTGCAGTGCATGATATATATACCCATTTTGAGGAGTGAGTTCATGTACACAATACATAATATAGCTTGTTTTTTTGGTCTCATTCCCCTTCCAGCCCACCATCCCATTTCCCCATTTTCATTCTTATTGTTATTATTTTCCCTAGTTCACCTTTATGACATACAAAGGCCACATTCATTGAGGTTTTTAGTTTCCTGTATAAGCCATTTCCTAATTCTACTGAATTTTCTTCGCCTCCCCCTTGCACTCCCTCTCCCGGACCCCTTCTCATTTGTAAGAAGTCGGTTCCCTTGTTTCCTTCTATTCATCCTTTATTACCTCTGTTTGTACTTTGCTCTACTCAAAAGAGATATATTGTGGTAGGTTCATATCGTAACTTTTAGTATTTGAGAAACTGCCAGCCTGCTTACTAGAGAGCAACAATTTTATTCCCACCAAGAGTACACATGGAAGGGTCTGGGCATTTAGCTCAGCGCCACAGCGCCTGCCTGGCAAGTGCAAGGTCGTGAGCTTGATTCCCGTTACTGGGAAAAAAAAATACAACAACAAAAAAAAAAACAAACATTGTGCGTGGATTCCAATTTCTCCACTTCTTCACCAGAAATGATGATCTAATTTTTAAAATTCTAACCCTCCTAGTGAATATGAAGTGATATTTAATTGTAGTTTTGATTTGCATTTCTATCATGACTAATGGCATTATTTGCTAATGTTCTACCTCCCTTGGAGAAATAATCATTTAAGTGTTTCTGGCCATTTTTGAAATAAGAATATGTTATTACTGAGTTCTAAGAAGACTTTATATATTCCAGAAACAAGTTTCTGATATGACTTGATGAATTTTCCTGTACGGTGTGTTTTCTTCTCACTTTCGTGATAGTGTCCGCTGAAGCAAGAACAATTTTAATTTAGATAAATCGAATTCATTTTTTCCTTTTCCTGTTCATAATGCGGTGCCATGTCTAAGTCTTTTGGAAAATCCAAGGTAATGAGACATACCTCAATACTTTCTTCTAAAAGTTTTATTATTTTCTCTCTTGAGTTGAGGTACATAATCTATGAGAGGTTAACTTTTGCATGTGGTATGGCAGCTTTTTACATGCTGCTCTCCAACTGTCCCAAAGCTATCATTTGAAGGATTATTCTTCCTCGCTAAATGGCCTCAGTGATCATCAAAAATCTTTTGACTGTAACTCTATGGTTTTATTTCTATAGTTTCAATTATATTTTACTGACTTGAATGTCCATCCTTATGCTCTACCCACTGTCTTGACTGCTGTGATTTTGCATCAATTTCTAAAGTCACAAAGCCTCAAAAGTCCTGTTTTCTTCCTTTTCAAGGTTGTTTTGATGATTCCATGTCTGTTTCAAACGCATTCGAATTTTATAGCAAGCTCATTGAAAACTACTAAGAAATGATCTGGGACTGTAATAGGAATTTTATTAAATGTGTCAGTAAATTTGGGAAGTATTATCCTTTGAATTTTTCATTTTTCCATTTTCAGAACATGAAGCATTTGTTTCCATTATTTTGATCTGTTTATTTCTTTGAGCTTTGTTTTGTAGTTTTCAGATTTAAGCTTCATACTACTTCATTTTTTCATTTAAGTTATTATATAGCCAATGTTTTTAAACCCCATCTTCTTTCTCTACGTCCAGGGCTTTAACGACACATATTTTAATCTTTTGTCATTGCCCTACAGATTTCCATATTTTTTAGTCTGTTATCTTTCTGCTGTTCAGATTAAATAAACTCTGCAGATCTATATTCACATATTCTGAATCACTCTCAGTCACCTCTGCACTCTTCAGTTCACTAAGCATATTTTTATTTTGCTTTTGGAATTTTTGATGCTTTAACATTTATTTGCTTTTTTCCCAACAACTTTAACTCTTGGTGAAATGTTCAACATTATCACTCATTTTTGAAACATTGATCTGATTTTAAAATGTTTTTATAATTATGTTTTTAATCTTATCCAGTAATTGCAATGTATCACAATATTTGATCAAATGCTTGTGTCGGTCACCATTGGAAATCTCCGTGTATTCACCTGCACCATGCCCTCATTGCTCTGACTGCAACTTTCACTTTCACATCTACATAAATCTGATGTGCTGTCTGCAGTGGGCCACATGTTTTTATCCACTTTATGATTTGTAATTTGAAACTTAATCACCAATGTGATGATAGGAAAAGGTGACTCCTTAGGAGATGATTAGATTATGAAATCATAAATCAAATCAATGCCCTCATAAAGGGAACACTACATAATTTGGGAAGACACAGAAAATTTCTCTGTTTTTATCTACTATCGTAGGAACCATTAGAAGATACCTCCTATAAACCTGGATGTAAGACTTCACTGTCTGAATCTATTCCTTGATATTGGATTTCCCAGGCTCTGAATCTAAGTTTTCTGTCTATAAGATAGTAGTTTATGGTACTTTTAACAACCCTCTATGAGACCAATAATATTAGACATATTTTCAGGCCATGAATCAGCATTTATATAAAGTAAAGTGTTCCTCTGATCAAGACCTAATCAGACGTCCATACTTGGAGAGTAGTTACGTCCACTTTATATATACTCTTGCTCATAGCAGCACTACTCTTCGTAGCTAAATTTTGGAAACAACCTATATGCCTAGCAGAAGATGATTTGATAAAGGAAATTTTGTATTTATGTGGAAGGAGTACGACTCCACCATAAAGAAGGGTAAATGTGAGTCCTTTGTAGGAAAGTGGATGCACCTTAAGAACACAAAATTAAGTGAAACAAAACAGACCAAAGCTTAAATACTGCATGTTTTCCCTTATATGAAAATCCAAGTATAAATTTTGAAAAATAAAAGATAATAGGAAAGAGGGACACAGGTCTTTAGCAAAAGGCAAGGGGACGAAGAAATGGAAGGAAGAGTGAGGAAGGGGAAGAAAGGGAAAGAAAATATAAATTAAGATATATTATGCATGTGTACCAGTTCCCCAAAACAGACATAATCGTTATGTACTACAGACATGGACTAATAACAGTTTCTAAAAAATTGGAAAGATGTTACTACCTCTTGTCTTTTTCTTCAATAAGAGCAAAAGCATGTACATGAGTACATATATGCACATGTGTTTATATATGTGAAGGTACATAAATACATACAAAATGAGGAAAACAGGTATTGCACTAATTCCTACCAAATGTTCAAAATCAAATCAATTGCCTTTCTTTGTAACACTTTTATGTATTCGTTAATGGCTTTATATGTAGATGTAGTTCCAAATGAAAGCATTTTGCCTGTCCCTACCAGTGTGAGAGATTCATGAAGGGGCACACTCTCTCTTATCCAATTTCATACTTCAACATCTAAAACAGTGTATTGTAATCAGCAGATATTCGCTATTTCACCAAATTAAATGAAATTACCTGCAGTTACTCTTTCAGAGTAGAACATTAATAGTGTTTTTAATGGGTTTGATTTTGTTTTAGGGCTCAACATTTGCTCACAGAAACACATTTTGAAATTTCCTTGGAAATAAATGCAAGCTCTCTTCTGAAACACAAATATTCTGTGGTCACACAGCTTTGAGGAACATGGAGTAAATAGTACATATGAAATTACTGGCTGTAAGATAAGAGACACCATTTTGTAAATTAGTAACACCGTAAAGTGAAGTTGACATACAGAAAATTATGAATAACTATTTTATTTTTCTAAAAAGTTGGTGTTTAAGCATTAGCTTTTCCTTTCAATAAAAGAATGGACATCAGTAGTACAATTATCCCAGCTACCCTTGCATATACACATATATTTTGCCCTTTCTTCTTTCTTTCTTTTCTCTTTTCCCTCATCCCAGTTGTTCCTTCCCTTTAAGCAATTTCTTTCCATCTTATATTATCTATTTTACCTTTTGGATCTTATTTACTCTTTCAGGTTCTTACATGAGGGAGACAGTACAATATTTATACATGTGGGTCTGATTTATTTCACTTATGAGTATGGTTTGTAGTTGCATCCATTTACCTACAAAAGCCTCAAGTTTCTCTTTTTTATAGCTGAGTAATACTCCATTGTACAAAAATACATCTTTTTTATCCGTTCCTTAGTTGATGGGCATTTGGTTTGTTTCCAAGATTTTGCTTATGTCTGGTAACCTGGACAACTAATTTGAAGACAACAATATGCAATATACCAAACACTGTTGCAGTCCTACCACTTGTTTAGTGAAGCTCTGTATCATTTCTAATAGTTTTAAAATTATTTTTATTCTCTTTAATTGTTAAATCAATCTTACATTCTTACATCTGGTAATCAGAGCAACTTCTTTGAAGATAACAATAGGTAATATAACAACCATTGTTAATTTCCTATCATTTTTAAATTCTGAATCATTTTTGTAGTTTTTGTGTTGTTTTTGTCTTTGTTGTTGTTGTTTTGTTATTAGTTTTCTTCTTTTTAAAATAAAAAAAATGTATAAAGTTGATGTATTCCCCAGGATAATATAGATCTGTATCCTATTGTGGTATAATTACATATATGACTGTAAGCCATGCAGGAAGGAGGACTAGGAGAATCTAGCATATTAGATATGTTTTTCCATAATCAAAAATTCAGATCAGTGAAGCTAACCTAAAGCCTTGTTGATAGAACTGTTTTCCATTTAATTTATTCCATCACCCAGATAAATAATGAGAAATCACAACTATTTATGATCTGCTACAAGAACTATAAGCACCTAAGTATACAATAAAGTCTCCAGAGAGGGATCAGATTAGTTAGAGAGAGAACTTAGAAATAAAAGAATGATCCATTAGCCAGAGGAAATTCTAAAGATATGGCTCCAGTTAGTTAACTGGATGTTAGCAAGTTTCTGTATCGATTTAGAAGGCTGCAAGCTTTTCTGAGGTTACCATAGGCCCACAATGTTTGTTCAAGGTCCTATACTGAATTTAGAAGGATCTTAACAAACTGTACCACTATTCTTTCCTGCACACACACATGCACACACACACACACATACACACCACACATCCATACCCTACAAATATACACAATCACCTTGAAAATATATATTAACAATGATTTGAATTGTTATCACAAAATATGTCCCCTTAACTTTTAGGACATCGGGGATATTATTTATGCAGAATGGCATTAGAGGATGTATAACTCTGCTTGTGTGTGTGTGTTCATGTGTATTACATTTTCATTCACAAGAAAGACTATGAGATAGATAGGTTTTTGCATGATACTACCATAGCATTGTTCTTTAGAAGTCAAGGTTCCTTCTGAACAGTTTCCTTCCCTTTCACAATATGTATTGTATCTCCTAGATTTTATTCACTTTTTCAGGTTCTTACACCAGTGAGACAATGCAGTGTTTACCCATGTGAGTCTGAGAACAACTGAGATGAGGGAAAAGAGAAAAGAAAGAAAGGAGGGAAAATATGTATATAAGTATACACAGGATAGCTAAGACTGTTGTACTACTGATTTCTATTGCTTTATTGAAAGGAACAGTTAATGTTCAATTGTTTGATCAATCTTGCATGCCTATATTTGTTTATCTGACTAACCAATTTGAAGACATTACTGTGTAATACAACAATCATTATTAATTTCGTATCACCTTGTCTGAAATTCTGTATTGTTTATATTGTTTTGTGGTATTTTGTAAATGTATGTATTTGTTAATATGCTTTCATTCTTTTATCTTTAAAATATAAAAAAAGAAATCAAGATTCACACTGAGTCTAAGTATTTTCATAAGGGTCAAACAAAACCTTTTGAATGAGTATGTATCTCCACCCTTTCCTAGAGCAGTAGCACCCAGGTAGGGCTATGCACTTGTACCCAATAAGGAGATTCCTGAATGTGCTCCCATGTCAGAACTATGAATCAGAAACTCATAGTGGATGAAAGGCAAGTTTATCCTAAGAGCCCTCCAAGTATGGGCACCAGTATACTAATGTTTCTTTCAAAACATAGAGAGGATGTGAGGTTCTGTTAGTTAAAATTCTCCAAATTACTAGAAAACCTAATCCAAACTGAATTCAAAGCAAATTATGCAATGATTTAAAGTAAGCAAAAATATTCAGATAGGGAAAGTAATTTAGTCATGGAGAGCTAACCAGCATTCACCATGATTTCTCCACAATTCTGTTCCCTCTTATTTTCCACATGGACTCTTTTCCTCATTT
Organism: Chinchilla lanigera; assembly: GCF_000276665.1. Taxonomy (NCBI): domain Eukaryota; kingdom Metazoa; phylum Chordata; class Mammalia; order Rodentia; family Chinchillidae; genus Chinchilla; species Chinchilla lanigera. The sequence goes on along the minus strand of NW_004955480.1, from coordinate 4,667,987 downwards.
ATGGAAAAGAAATGGGCTACAGGAATGTAACAGTGAACATCTGCATTACACATCATCCAGAAGCATGGGACTGCCTCAGTTCCATAATTCCTAGCAGGTGTTCTGACCTTCCTGCTGATTTTGACCGAGTGCATTGATGATCCAATTCTGCCTCTCCCCGTAGTCCTTCCATGGCCTGTGGTTTTCAGTTCCCATCCATCAAGATCATTTACATATCCCTTAAACGTGAACTTGCCTGCACCAAATGGCTCACAGTAGACCTGGCTTATCCAGAGGCTTGACAAAGCACTGTGTCTGTTACTTCCTTTCTTTCTTTTCTGAGACTGCTAAAAGAACATGTCTGTGTTAGTCTCAGAAGTTGCCCTTCCCACAAAAGCTGCACTACCCTAGCAAATGGCTACTAGTTGTTTCTCCAACATGCAAGAGCCAAGCCAATATAAGCCCACCAGATTCATAGCACATGGAAGATACACAAATAAGCCCAGCAGAGGTCAGATGCTGCTTTGATGTTTACCCTTAAATTAGTGAACTATAATACATGGTTATATTTTAAGTCACCCTGAGTCCTCAGGTGGACTATTCACAGCAATGTGGCAACAGACAATTTATGTGAAGATAGTCAGGGGAGTTGCATGAAACTGTGTGCTAAACAATCCTAAGCAGGACCCTGAACCTGTAGCAAGGTAATATCATGGGGCAGAAGTTAGCCTAAGACCACTTACTTCAGATAAATTCTTCATTCATAGAGAGAAACAGTGCAGCCATTCAGGGACTCTCTCCAGAGCAGCTTTACTGCATGACCCCAGAGCACAGAATGGGGTTAGGGAAGATCCACTGGGGGAATCATAAAAAAGTGAAAAGCAAGAAACTGATAAAATACTCTCAATCCAGTTGCACAACTGTACATGTAGGAAGGAATCACAGGGAAGCAGTTTAAGAAACTAGATTATAGGCACTGATGAAACAACTCCCTAGTTTTATCATTCCCTGGCCATTTTTCTATGTTTGATACAAAGATACCTATAGAATCCAACTCTTTTTCTAGTACATGTCCGATAAGCTGTTGTTGGAGCATCCTCTTCTCACACACAACTCAAGGACTTCTGTGTTGATGTCCTCCTAATCCCTGTAGGCCACTCCACATCCCCATATCTGCCTCATTACAGAGCTTCTGGAAGGTGAAAACGTCTCCTTCGCATGCACCACTATTCATCCCCAGTTATTCAGGGCATTCATCAAAAGATGCCTCGTCCCTTACTAACAGCTCTGAGACACAATTCATATTTCATACAGTGTGTCCACTTAAAGTGTACAGTTCAAACATTTATTTATTTATTTATTTTTATTTTTTTCCCAGTACAGGGAATCAAACTCACGACATTGTGCTTGCCAGGCAGGAGCTGTTTGGCTGAGCTAAATCCCCAGGCCCCTCAATAATTTTTTGTATATTCACCAAGTTATGCAGCCACCACTACTACCTGATCCGAGGACATTCTCATCACTCCTCCAAAAAGCTCCATTTTCATCGGCAGTCACTGCCCATTCCATCCTCCTTCCTGGCAACCACTTGATTTATTTTATTTTTCGCTGTCTTTGCCTATTCTAGACATTTCCTACAAATGGAATTATTTATTGCCTTTTGCATCTTTTATTTTGTGTAATGACTTCAAGTTTCAGCTATGTTATACCATATATCAATGCCTTATTCTTTTTATGGTTGAGTAATATTCCAATAAAGATCTACCATATTTCATCTAAAACAAGAAACTAGATTATGATAGAATTGCACAATATAGTTTATCAATATAGTAGAAGTCAAAGGTAACAAGAATACATAAGAAGTGGAAATATCCCAGCAGATTTGTTGGAAATATCCCAGCAGATTTGTTGGAAATATCCCAGCAGATTTATCCCAGCAGAAGTTAATTCTGTGATGCCCTGGGTTTGGTAAAGACAGAGAAACATACTTATGGAGTGTTTCAGAATAAAATATTGTACTACTTGAATGCTGATAATTTAAGGTTGCTTCTTTATTTGATCATACTGGATACTGAAAAGTTATTTAGGACTAGTACAATCTTTTTTTTTTTTTTTTGGTTTTTCTCCGGTACCAGGAACCAAACTCACGACCTTGTGCTTGCCAGGCAGGCGCTTTGCCACTGAGCTAAATCCCCAGCCCCAGGGCTACTACAATCTTAACGATTACATTTGATTTATTAAAGGTACAAATTTAGAAACAGTTTTTTGAGTAATTTTTAAAAAGCACTTAGATTTAATTTACAAACTAGTGATTTTATATATAAATCCAATAATATTTAAATAGGACTTTTAAAGGGATTTTACAGCTTCCATTGTTTTTTTCTTGGCACTTTGATTACAAATGCTTTTATTTCTGGATTTATATATTTTATATATTTGATTTTTATTTTGAATTCCACTCTGAAACATAAGCAGAAACTCCTGAAGAACCCAATTCTTCAGAGATCCAATAAATTAGACATATAAATATAGTAACTTTTAATTTACCTTAAGCCTTCTAATATTATTTGCAAGCCACATAAAATTATCTCATTTCTTTTAGTATAAAATCATAAGCTTAAATCAATTAATGGAGTGTACCTTTTGACACAGAATCACAACTTTTATCTGGTAGATCAGTGATTATCAAGTATAAGTGATATCACAGCCCCCTTGAGAAGTAGACATAAGGATGTGTGACCAGCTCCTTTGCTTGTTGCAGTGCCTAGGTGTAACTAGGGACATTTGGTGGGTGATAACCAGGCTAGTTACACCTCTTACAACATAAACTAAAAACATGTCCAAGGACATGATGGATGACATATTCTTATTGTTCCTGAAGCTGACTTTACCAAACAATCCACGTGCAAGTGATCTATTTGGAGCTGGAGAAAAACAGCAAGGCAGATGTGATAAAAGATCAGTAAAGTGTGCTTTATGAAGCCAGTTACAACTGAGAGCAATCAGCACATTATTCAACTGAGCAGACACTATGCAATATAGACCTCAGAGTTACCTTACCTTAGGGTGGTAGTGAGCTGAGGTATCTGAGTAGTAGTGACACACTACTTCTGCAGTCCTTGATGGAAGGCAGCTCCAGGGATTAAGATCCCTGCAGGGCAGGCAACGCCTGGAGAATTCTGAGAACTGGAGAATGACACTGGGGAAAGGGAAGCAATTGCTTTGCATTTACTTCTGTTTCATGGACGATACTTGTTGTGGTATACTGATTAAAAATGACCTTAAATTTGAAGACTTGTTCAACTGCCCTTTCAGTTTCCATTAATTAGGAATATAAAAATCTTGGGAAGTCTGTTAATTCAGGCTTTGAGGCTTCACAGATTCTCACCACCAAGAACTGGTGCTCACTGAGTTCTTGAAAATGAACTATCTGCTTCAAACAAGTGGGGCCCAGAAAGACATCAAGGAGAGGAAAAAGGCAGTGCCTGCTTCAGGCTGTTAGTAGTCGCACCAAAGCTTAGCAGCTGCAGAGTGTGTGTTGGTGGACGGACATGAGTTCATGCTCTTGGTGTCCAGCATTCCTTGAAAAAGACTCCAAGTGTTGAATACCATGGAAAAGTCTCTAAGGGGAAAAATAAATATAAGTGATCAGAAATTTAAAATGTAAAGCAATATGTTTTAAGGACTGGGCCTATGGCAGAGCTTCATGGGTATCTATAGTCTGGAATTATGTGTTAACTCTTACACATGTGTATATTTTTTAGGGGGAGTGAGTTCACAGCCTCCATCAGCATCTCTAACAAGCCCTTGCCCTTCATCAGAGAGTAAGAAGTTTTTATATAACAGAAGAAAAAAACAAAGGCAAAGGTAGAAATAGCAGGAAGGTAGAGGAGAAAAACCTCATAAATATCACTTATTCAAGGAGCTATCAACCCTCATAAAAAGTCTGTTCTGCTGAAGAATGATAACTTTAAAAAATGAGATTTACATACTCAAAGGCACAGTAGGAAAATGGTGCCTGTAACAGTGCAATCTCAAAGCATAGACCATCTTTCCCATGTTGCTCTGTTATATCCAGAGCTTCCAGGAGGAAGAACCTTAAACATGCAAATATTTCTAATAATCAGAAAAGACAGGCATCCTAATTTCAGAGAAACTGAAATGACTGAAATGAAACCTCAACAAGTGGAGAGTATTTTGAGATGGCCGTCCCCTGCAGGACACACAAACCTCAGCCTCTTGGCTTTGATGACTTCTGAGCTTCCACCTGCAATGCTGTACACAGATAATACGTCTCCTCATCACCATGGAGAAAGAAATAATAGTTATAGCCATTCCCTAGGAAATTAAATGAAATCCATTTAATGGCAAATTATTCATTGCAATTACCCTAAAATTATCAACATGCTGTAATGTTCGAATTGAAAGTGAAGTTCATCTCTGTAAGGTAAGACATTTTAAAGGCTGCAAATTGTTAAATGGTAAGTTTAGAAACCTTACCTCCTTCCAATTATATTTCTTCTTTCACTATTCTCCTAAAATTCTCCTGGAGGTACACAGGAGACCTTTTCACTGCCAAATCTAATAACTCGTGCTCTAAATAATTTAACTATTTTTCCTATATGAAAAGATTGCATTTTCATTGTGAGCAATTTAGAAAACACAGACAAACAAAGTAAAATCATACAAATAACACAAAATCCCAGGTCATAAAATATTAACTGTGAACGACATGGTACCTAACATTCCTCCTAGTGAGATGATAGATAGACACATGTATTTTTAATACATATAACAGAGAACAAAATATTCATATGTGGGGGACTATTGGTGTTTCCCTCCACTAAGAGGGTGTTAGAGTTCTTCACAGTGTTTTCATATTGAGAAAATGTGAAAAAGTGGAATGGGAGAAGCCAGAAGTGACACTGGTTTTCATTAGACAGGGCAGGGGAGTGGTAGCAGAAAAGATAGAGTCTGGAAAGGCAAGAAAGGAATTGGGGGTCATTCTGAGGGGTTGGAAAAGTGAGATGAGATATTGGTAATAGCCTCTTTGTTCACAGCAGGCCCTCTTTCTCCTCACTTTCACATTCTGTGCTTTCAGTTGCCTGCCCTCCATGCTGGTCCAGAATACTAAATGAAAAACTCTAACCAGAAACAGTTCTTACATTCTAAGTTAGGTGCTATTCTGAGTAGTTGATGTAGTCTCACATTGTCCTAGTCTTTTCTGCTCTAGATTGGAATCCTCCGTTTGTCTAACATGTCTACACTATATGAGCTACCTGTCCTTTAGTCATTTTGTAGCTATCCTGACTTTGAGAATAGCTGTCATAGTATCACAGTGTTTGTGCCCAAATTACCCTTCTTTTATAATAGCCCAAATAACAGCCTCAAATAATAGTCCCAAAGCATGAGCATCATGATACCAATATTTTGAAAATTCCAAAGCTGAAAAGTATTTCCTTTCACTGAAAAGTTGAAATTTCTCAACTTAATAAGGAAAGAAAGAAATGATATTCTGTTGTTCCTAAAATCTACAGTGAAATTATACTGATCAGTGTCTTACTGTGCCTAAGTTATAAATGAAACTTTATCATATATATATTTATGATATGTATAATCAATAATATATATGTAATATATATATGAAGCAAATATTGTGTTTACAGGATTTGGTATTGTCTGCAGTTTTGGGCATCCACTGAAGGTTTGGAATATATCCCCTGAGGATAAGGGAAAGGGACAGTTGTCTCTTATTCTTCCAGTAAAGATGAGCCCATTTTGCACAGTACCACAGCCTATGGAAACAAAGATGGGAAAAGCCTGCATTCAGGATGCTTAAAGGCTAGTGAGAAGTGTAATTAGAAATTGACAAGTAATTTCAAATTATTATGATATGCACCCAAAAAGGACAAGCATGAGATATAGGAGAGCAGAAATATCAAGCCCAGCCTAGGTGACAGGAGAAGCTCAATACATAAGAGACCTAGAAGTGTCCAGAGGTAGCCAGACATTGCCTGAGAAATGGAAGATGGTCAAATATGTAGCTGCTGAGGGATTTCTCCCTAAAGATGACAACATAGTACTCCAATGAAAAGCAAAGCAGTGGGCTTCTGTGTGCCCCCCTCACACACCACCTACTCGCATACACCTCTAACAGTATATTACATGCAAATGTGCCCAAGTAGTCATTCTCAACAGCAGACATTTCTTTCATCACACATGGCATACATTATATATACATTGCATCATATATGTGATGAAACAAATGCATATATGTGTATATACAATATCCAAATATAGTACATATTTATAATATAATATGTATATGTAATATCCAAGTATAACTATGCCTAAAAGAAGCAGACACTAAAAGTTAGGAGGAGATAGATTTCAGAAAGTGGAGAAAGAACTGTCCTATGGAAGTCATATGAAGAAAGCAAAATGCAGAGAAAGAAGGGAAGTAAGAGAAAGAAAATGCAAGGAGAAAGGAGAAAAAGAAGAGACAGGAAAGAAAGGAGGTAGGTAGTCAAGGAGGAAGGTGTATTAGTCAGAAAAACAGTGTGTTATCAGTCACCCAGTAAAGAAAATGATTGCACTGAACCAATTTTAAACTATGTGATGACAAAAATACCTTCCTCTCCAGGCACTCTGGTTGTATGATTTTGAGTCAAATAAATGATAACAGTATTTTTGGAACATGGGGTCTTTATTTTACAATCAAAGCATACTGTGTAACTAATTCAAAGTATTTTCTCAGTTTCTAACCAAATATTTAAGAGTACAGGAATTCATATTAAAATGGCATACATTAAGAAATTGGATATAATTTAGTACATGTGCTGCCGAAAACTGGGTAAGATGATACACACCTATAACCTTAGCACTCAGGAGGCTTCTGAGACAATAGCATCAAGTTAGTGGCTGAGAGAGACACTGTCTCAGAATAAAAAAGGGCTGGGGATTTTGTTAGTGCAAGGGTGTTGGGTTGAAGCCCTCATACCAAAGAGGAAGGAAAGGCAAATTACTCTTTGCATGTTGGTTAGTGGGGTTTATTTGTCATGCAGTGCCTAACACAGAGTTCATCCTCCTCTATCAATCCAAAGACTACTGATTTCTACCTAATAGGCTTTCTTCTGAAACATGTAACCAGATCCTTTTGGGTAGTGCTTTTAAAGAATTTCATTTAACAAAACATAAACAAAACATAAAAATCACATAAACAAAGGGAGAAGAAAAGTGACAAACGGGAAAGATAAAACATTTTCCAAATTATAAAGAAATGAGATTAACATATAGAATATATTAATATCTTATACGTTATAGATTAATATTTAAGCTGGAGAAGATAAAAATGCAAAAGAAATGACTGCAAGAGGAAGGTGTCTTCATTAGTAAGTGTAAACTAGCAAATGAAATGCAAGAAAGCACACTTCTGGCAATGAGACTGGCAAGGTTTTAAGCACTGACATGGCAAGAATTGTGTTATATATATTGTAGTGTTCTAGAGGCATTTTGAACAATATCTGTTCAATTATTTAAACTTGTGTCCTTTAGACACAACCATTTCACTTTTTGGAATTTCCTCGCTAGAATTATTTTCCTGTACCTACAAAAAGCACATTCATCATAATACTTTTCAAAAGATAGGAGATAATATAAAAGTTTTTCATAGGAATAATGGTTGTATATGTTATGGTACATTCATAAAACAGGTGAAATATAGCAGCTTAAATACAATCTTATTTTGAAAATTGTATGTTCACTTATATCTCAGAGAAAACATCTAGAACTATACATAAAAATGATGATATTATTTGTTTAGTGACTGAGAAAAAGATAAGCAAAAAGGGTCAGACAAAAGCAATACATTTATTTGTATTGTAATTTATCTTACACAGAGAAAATATGTGAGGTATAGAACTAATTCATGTTTTAAAGTAAAGAAAGAAAAGAGATACATTTAGAGACATGTAATATTGATCAGTCAGGGACTCATTAACAGTTTCTTTGAGCAAAAAACCAGAAGACAGTACATCAACTATGTTAACCATCCTGTATATACATACATACAGTATTTCTCCTTCTTTTGCTTCTCTTTTCTTACATCCCACTTTGAAGATATCAATATATACAACAAGCATTGTTAATTTCCTACCACTTTGTTTGTAACTCTGTATTGTCTGTACTGTTCTTTTGCTATTTTGTAAAAGGTTCTCTGCCTGTTAATGTTTTCCTCCTTTTATTTTTAAAATAAAAAAATAAAAACATGAGGCTGGGGATTTAGCTCAGCGGCAAAAGCGCCTGCCTGGCAAGCGCAAGGTCGTGAGTTCGGTTCCCGGTACCGGAGAAAAACCAAAAAAACAAAACAAAACAAAAAATAAAAACATGAAAAACAATACAGAATTTCAAAACCAGATGATAGGAAACCAAATTAAGAAAAGAGGCACATTTTTATTCACATAATATTTTGGATAAAAGGAACAATACAAATATCATTTAGTTCATACACTAAATTTAAAGATAAGGGATTTGATGCTCAAACTTACAAAATTTCTCAGAAAGGAAAATTTTTTATCCCCCAAAAATTCACATCTTCAGCTTTGATTTCATGGTTCTTCCATACCCCTCAAGTGTAGTGACTACAAATATCCTATAATTCAGAGCATAGCATCAGTAATCTTTGTGATCTACATGCAACAACGCTGAAGGTAGTAGGTCTTCCCTAATTATAAGCTGATGTGTACATCCACTGTTATAGGAAATAGGACTGAGTAGAAATTAATAGTAACCACATTGCTTCCCCAGATTAATCATAATGAGCTAGTAGTAAAGCCTCTAAATGTACTGCATGATAAGAGTCAATTGAAAAGTTTATGGTCCTAATTAGGATTAAAGGGCTCATTTTGAGGTACACAGCACCTTTCAATTAGAAAAATACGGAGTGAATGCCTTTGTTTAAACAGGAATTTACGAGGAATGGTTGTGGCAGACAAATATGCTAAAGATCAACTCAGGAACTGGGATTCAGTGATAAGAAACTTGCCAACAAGATAGTACAAGGCACTGTGAATTCGTGAATACAGCTTCTGAATGATCGAATTAAAGCAACAACAACAAAAACTTGTCTACACATACAGGAACATTACAATATCTGGTTACCCCCATATCCCTTCAGCAGAGACATACTCTGCTGTCCACATTTACTGAAAGAGACCTGAATCTTTGATGTTCAACACCAGGATCAAGTAACAACTAGGGACCATTGCAGTATAGGGGGAAAATAGCATCTGTCTCTATGTCCAAATTCCACTTCATTGTTCATATACCAAAACTAGAATTATAATAAAAACAAGATTATGGATTTTATATAGCCTATAAAATGACTCTGGAAAACTACAGATCCAGAAAATAAATAATCAAAAACTTCACTATCAGCTGTAAAACTTTCAAAAAATGCAACAAATAATGTAATAAAAAACAGAGGTAGAATTTGGCTCTGAATTGTGTTGCCCACCTGCAAGTTATTTTTAGGCATCCCCAAGATGGAAAGGAAACATAAAAAAAGTTTCCACAAGTCCTCTTGAAAAGTGCTCTGTGGTTGAATCTTCACTGGATTCCAAACCAAACCTCTGCGTAGCTATGTGCGGACTTTGAGTGAACTAAGAATAGAAGAAAACAAACAAAAGAAGATAAAAGAGAAGTTATACATGTTTTCCCATCGAGAAAGGAAGAAATAAGACTATTTTTGCTGATTGTTTTTAAATTGTTGGAGTTTCTTCCCTTTGCTTTTATGCTGGAAGAAAATTATGCTCATGACACAAGCAGCCCATGAGACAGGTGACCTGAGGGAAGGTTTTAAATTACACCTTCTCTTTCTCATCCCAAAAAAGAAAATACCAAGACTGGGCAAGAGAAATGTACTTTTCACATTGAGTGGAAAAAACACAGGAAACAAAACTGTGAAAAAAAAATTCATTTTGTCTCTTCAAGTTTGTTTTTGTAATGTGCCACATATCTGTTATTAATGAAATAGCAGTGAGATCACAAGCCATTCAATAATCATTCTTCTACTGGGGGATAACGCATCATGAAATTATCCAACAACAACAAAACATAACCGGAGAACCAGTAACCTAAAGACTTATTATTTTTTCTTTTTTTTTTCCAGAAAAATCTAAAAACTCCGTTGCTGCAGCCCACGGGCTCAGAATTGAATGGAACATCCCTGAAAGACCCAGTGTTTTTGGTAAACAGAATGAGTGGACTCAGGAAGCCCAGGCAGGTTTAGATATGCTCAAGGTAGAAGGTTCAGGTTCAGCTCACAAAGAAACTGCGAGGCTGGGTTTTCTCTCCAGTCTTCTGTGGGCTGGCTTCTGTCACCACCACTCCCATCGACCCTTTCTTGGAAGGCCGCCAACATCCCTTTGCGAGTACTGTGGACACGGTCAGCTCATCTCACTAAGCCTCTCAACAGTATTCATTCTGGTGATCCACTCCCTGCTGGACAAGGTCCTCCTCTGTTCCTCCTCTTCCTCCCATTCTAGCTGCTGCTTCTCTATCTCTAGGCTTTTGCTGCCTCTTTCTCTGCCTTCTGAATGCAAGTGTGGAGCAGCTTCAGCCCCAAGTCTTTTTCCTCCCTGGTCTTCACTCCTGTATTTAATCCCATCAGGGCTATGGTTCAGTGTCACCTCAAGCCAATGCTCAACTCAGAAGTCTCCTATAATCAGTTCCTTGATTGTTGTACTAAAATCTCTGGGAACCATTTATATCTTCACTGGGTACAAAATCAAATCTTTCTTTCTTTCTTCTCTACAGACTTCTTCCTTTGCTTGTTTTCCTTAACCTGTTAACTGGCATTCATATTTATCTGTTTGTTCAAATAATCTTAAGAGATGTCCTTAAATTCTCACTTTTTCTAATCCTCCATATCCAGTTCATAATAAAATCACTCATTTCTATCAACAAACTATGTCTGAAAAGTGATTTTTTTTCTCTTCTACTTGAATTACTACCAGCTTTGTCTGAAGGCCTCCTTGTGCTTTCATCCAGATGACATAAATTGTCACCTAACCTGCCTCTCTGCCTCTGGTTATGCCCCTGTACAACCTTGCTTTCACACAGATCGTAAAATATTATTTTAAATCTATTATTTATATATGGCAATTGAACATGTATATAAATTTTCTATTTTATTCAAATCACTTAATGTCTTTCTACTCTAGCAAATCCAACGATCTCAACAGGATCAATAAGGCCCAACCATATCATCTTGTTTTCAAATCATGTACTATGTACTAATCATACTGGTATAGCTTTTGTTCGTGAATACATCACACTAGTTTGTAAATCCTAGTTAGTTATTAAGCATGCATCTTTTTTCTTTGTATTAATATTGCATGTTGATTTAAAAACTATTGAATTTCAATGCATATTATACACTTTCATCATATCCATCTGATCTATTACACTCCCCTTTCCCCTTATTCCCTTCTTCATGTCTAAAACTGTCTCCTGCTTACATGTCACCTTAGCACACATGAAATATACAGCTCTAGGTTCCATGTTGGTTGATTTGTACATGCATAAAACATACCTTGATAATTTTACTGCACCATGCTCCTTTTACTCTTTACTTTCTCTCCCTTTTTTTCTCCCTCTTCTTTAATAGTTTTCAATCTAATTTTATAACATGTCTTTCTTCTTAGATTCCATATAAGAAAGAAATTATATGATATTTTGTTTCTGAGTCTTGTTTATTTCACATAACATGATGATCTCCTATTTCACTTATTTTCCTGTAAATGACTTGATCAAAGGCTCTTCCCTGCCCCTGGGCCGTTGTAGTTTTCACCCCTATTACCACAGACTCCCCTGTGCTCCCTTTCTTTAGTCATCTTTCAATTATTGCTTCTCCTCATCCTTAGACTTTTACTCACCCTTTTGTTATCCATGGTTTCCATCCCTTATATCACAGCTTATTTCCTTTAGGTTACTTATCAGTGAAATCATCTTGTCAATTTTCTTTGTCAGTTTTCTGTCCCTCTTTCTGACTTCGGTTGCACATTCACCTTAGTTTGGTTCACTGCTAAAGCATCAGTGCCTGGCTGTGGGAATTGTATACATCAGCATTAGGTATATTATGCTAGGTGAATGAATAGTGGTTGAGTGAATGAATGTATCAATGAGCACAAGGAGTGGACAGAACAATGGTGAAATAGCATCCTCACAATGAATCTCACACTTCAGTGGGTGAGGTAGACATTAATGATTGTAATGCTAAGTTTACATGTATAAGAAATAACTACAAGTTGAGAAGGAAATAGAGATTGTGCTGTTCAACTTTCCTGTTGATGGAACAAAATATTCAACACTCACAACTTGAAGGAGTAGACATTTAAATTGTCTAACAGCTAAGGAGGTTCAGTCCATGGTTAGGTGGCTGCAAGTCACAAATTTCAAAGTAAAAGGACACAGAAGAGCAAAGCTAATTAGTCCATAGCAGCTGGGAAACAAAGTGAGAAGTGGGGAGCTGAAGAGGGATATTTATCATGAAAAGGCATGCTCCCCTCTATGGCCCACCTTTTCCAAGCAGCCCACCCCACTTCCTAACAGCACATTCAGCTGTGAACTCATCATGGATCAGTCAAATAATGAGTCTAGCACCCTCACCATCCAATCTTCTTCCAAAAGTCCTACATCTGAATACCAGAGAATTTGGAAGGACATTCTAGATCTAAACCATGAGAAACAGTTTATAACTTACAATTTGGCCAAAAATGGCAAGAAATGATGTTTCTAAGCTATTGTTTACAATGATGCTTCTGGCATCAAGATTTGCCTTAATACCTGTGTTTACTGTGTATAGTATTTTTTCACACTGCTCCCCATTCCTAAGATACACATCCATCCGCAGAAAACCAGCAGGTCTATGGAGAGAACATAGGCACCATACAGTGTGGATACAAAAATGAAGAATCAACAAACTCTAGGGTTCTGGTGAGAGAAGTAATATCTGCTGGAATCATAAGGACTGTTCATCAAGTAGGAAGGTCTACTTGCTGAAGGCTTAGAAGCGAAAGCTTTGTGGTGAGATCCAAGCATTCAGCAAATGCCAGGGTCTATATCAATTCTAGTGCTAACATCACTGCCTAGCAAATCCCTACCCAGCCTGCTGCTTTGAATATGGTTATTTATCTCTCAAAGTCCACTGTAATTAAATCTTGGGGTGTCACTGCTAGGACATGATAGACTCTTTGGAAACCTGGGCTTAGTGGGAGATCCTTAAGACATTTATCCTGTAAAACAATTTTTCATGTAATCCTTTGATAATTTTTTCAGTAACTCTCAAAATGTGGTTATTTTTTAAAAAGTAGTACTGATTCCACTTGTCCTATTTCTGTCTGCTCCTGGATTGAGAAATAATCATTTTCATCTTTCCATATACATTTTCATCATTGTTATTTATGCATGAGGTCATGTAGGTAGGCGTGGCTCCAGCTGAGCCCATGGTGTGTTATCTCGACTTTGAACCTACAAAATGGTGACCTAGATAAACCTTTTCTCTCTGTAAAGTTAGTTGCCTCTGCAACTACATATTTGTAGTGACAAAAATCTAACTAATTCACTTTGAAGGGCTGTTCAAATGTCTTCTTTTCCACAAAGGCTCTCATTTAATTCATTTCCCTCTTGAGTGCCTATCGGCACTTATCTTGACATTCACTATATCAGATAGAGATATTTATTTGGTGTATTGCATTAGTCAGCCTGTGGAACAAAATACTGTGGACTAAGAGATTTAGACAACAGAAATTTATCTTTCACTGTTTAGAGGAAGAGAAGTCCAAGATCTTGTATCTAGTGAAGATCCTTCCTGGCTTATCGATGTCCACCATCTTAATCTCACATGGCAGAGGGAGATAGGGCTCTTGTGTCTGTACTACTTCTTGAAAAAGCACTAGTCTGACTGGAGTCAAGCCGCTGCCTGTATGACTTTATTTAACCTTCATTTCATAGGTCCCTTCTCCAAATATAGTCAGTTGCTCTGGAGATTAAAGGTTTTACCTATGAATTTTGAAGGCAGGGCACAAACATTCAGTCTGAAAATTCTATCTACTCTATCTCCTTAAAATTATTTCTTGTTCACTTTCAGAGCTAGAACACATTACTGAACCTAGAACACATTAAATTCTCAAATTAAATTTTCATTGAAAGAAAACTGCATGTAGTGTGAATGAAGAAATTCTAGATGAATTGGGATGCAAGTGTATTTTACTTTGTTATATAGTTCTTTCTTGTGATTATATCCCCTAGTGTGAAGCAGGAGCTCTCAAGGGAGAATGCTGATATGTACATATCAAAAACTAGCATAATAAGGCTGGGCTATGATCTCACCTATTTCATCATTTTATTCCTTAAAGAGAAGGTACAATTTTCCAATACTTTAGGTAAATTGAATTTGAGTAGTATGTTATAGGAATAAATTCATTTTCTAGTACAGAAAACAATAAAGAACAATTTGAACTAGATAAGCAACTGATTATCTTATGTCTCCTTGTGCATTTTATTGCCCTAACAATGACATTTGATTCAAAGCCTATAAAGTAGGAACTGTGGTTCATATCTATTTACTTAACTTGAAGCTCTTAATAATTACTACCTCATTACTTTAGATCTCTTCAAGAACATTCTTATATTTAAAAGAAATGAGAAGTAATACCCAGTTATATGAGTTAGTACATTATATTCATAAATACAGGTATCATTAGATATCCCACTGGTTAAATCAAAGAAGAATGCATAAAATCTAGAGGCAGTGCTATTATTTTCAACATTAGAATTGTGAAAGAAAAAGTGAAAAAGAAAACAGTCACCCATAAGACATAAAAATAAAAGGAAAATAACAGTTTTTATTTCAAATGCTTATGCTCATGATCATGTTAATTTATTTTTCTAGTCACAATGAGAAATAACTTTAAGGATGTTCTAGGAAAAAATGTTTACAAGGAACCAGGTAGAAATAAAACTGTATGTGTCAGGATCTATGTCTACCTTCTGTCATTCTGACAATTACTGACTTTATACCTATACTTTCTGTAGCACCTCCCAAACCCAGGCAAATTTTTTCCACTAAATCCTGCTCTACATTTCTTCTGTCTCCCAGCCATTCTAACCTTTAATTTTGAACATATGAGCATGGTATACTATATAGTTTACTTGGGTATGATATTTATTCTTTGTTTTATAATCTGCTAATTGTAAAATTTATCCTGCACATGAGCAGTAGTTTTTATTTTGCACTCTGTTATATCCAAGTTCCTAGAACTGTACCTGTCACACAGCAGGCAGTAAATGAATATTCATTGAGTTAGAGAAGTAATTAACATGGTGATTTTTAAAAGATGAATGTCTCCTTGATCATTCCTGATTCATCATTCACTAACTAAATTCACTGAAACTTTATCAATATCTGTAAATACATTCCTATTTAAATATTGACAGTTTTGTTAGCTTCAAATAATAGCATTTTCTTTTTAAGTTTGATCTGAGAACCAATTTAAAGAAAATAAACAGATTAAAAGTACCTGCTGTCTTACTTTCAAAACAATGACATATTGGAACATATGGTGAATTTTTAAGTTTAAAAAAATAGTGAAAGACACATGGTCATTAACCTCCCATGAAACATTTCCCTCAATTTGAACATGGTATCCTATCATTATTGCCCTCTTTTTAGAGTTCTAGCAGTCATCTGCACTGAGTGTCTTGGATTGCCCCATTGTGTCTGCCTCCATGTCCTTAAATGATTAAAAATCATAAAGCTTTAGAAGCCTGCCTTTCTCTTTGATGATACTCAGAAGCAACATCTACCATAGTTTTCATCATATCCTTGTAAAGACACTCATGAAATAGGATTCCCGGAACTGCTTTAGAAAGTAGAAAGAGGGGCTGGGGATTTAGCTCAGCGGCAAAAGCGCCTGCCTGGCAAGCGCAAGGTCGTGAGTTCGGTTCCCGGTACCGGAGAAAAACCAAAAAAAATAAATAAATAAAATAAAAAAGAAAGTAGAAAGAATACTAGGGTAAGTGTCTTTGAAACAAAAGGGAATATTTTGAGGGCTATTAATGATAATGTGCTATTTACTGTAACAAATTTTTAAAATTTAATTGGGTATCATATGTATATATATAAAATACCTTGCATATTGATGATTCATAATATATATATATATATATTAACAATTTGACTTCATTACTTCATTGGTCATTGACTGTTCCACTTTCATATCTGTTCATTTACTTCTATATTTAATTAATTATTCTATTGCCTGCCTTTAATTAGCTCAAATCAAACTACGTGCTTTTTAATTAGAAGATTTTCTACTGGATACAGGAAAACATCATTTGATCAGGTAGAATCACAGCCCCGCAAAAGCAGATTAGAAAAGTCTGATTTTCTCTGTTATACACTTGCTCCATTGCTTTTCAGCAACTACAGTGCCCACTGCTCTGCCTGACTCCCCTCACTATACCCTTCTCTCTTCGGCTATGTTTGCCTTCCCAAGTTTTGGTGCTTTTTTTATACAAGTCAGGCTGTTATGTGGTAAAGTCTTATGCTCTGAGCCTAATAGAAAGTTCTTGGTTATTCAAACACATATGTGTTTAGGATGACATGACCACTGACAAAATTGATAGTTAAGTTACAGAATCAAGCTTCCCTGGGATGAAATGCAACTCAAAATTGGGCAGAAGACTTAGATGTAAGTCTTTCTCTACCAATCACCAGATAATTGACCTCGGTCTGTTGCTTTTCACAAAGAACAATAGCCATGTTAACTCTCATAAATTGTGACATAAAATGTCTAGGAGAGCGCTGTGTAAGTATATGATACCAATAAAGAATGTTGCAAATTCTGTTCTGGAGTATGATAAAGAACTCTTAAGCTTTTAATAAATGTTCTATAAAAACATGGCTAAATAATAAATGTATAAAATGAATTCTTACATAATGTACATAATGAATATGCTAATGTATATAGTGCTAATATGCAAAATACATAATGAATCCTCAGAAAATATAATATGCTTTACTTATGAAATATATTGTTAATATGGGCCTCTTCATTTTCATCAGTCCTACAGTTCTGCAGAAGAAAATATTTGGTAAATACTGGCCTTTAGAAGTGTCAATTATTTTTATAAAACACATAGGTAACTATAATTATTTCATCTTCTTAAAACACTTCTTTGTGAAAAATGCAAATTGTATGATATAAATAATCATATCTATTTAGTTAACTTGGAATTTTGAAACTTTCAGGTATTTGTATCAAATATCTGTTTATTCTTCAATTCCTTTCATAATGGCAACAAGAATAAAGATTTGGAAATATAACAAAAGAAATGAATTTTATAGTCTAAATGGCAAAATATTACTTAGAGAACAAAGACATCATGGCAGTAAATTAAAGAAAAAGATAGTTTTGTAAAGAAATGGTGCTTTGGTAATAATATGAATACTATGGTTGCCAAATATTTACCATCATAATATGAACTTACGTTCTCCTCTTAGTTATACGTAAAAATTACACAATATTTTATATATTTAAGTATAAGACATAAAGGAATAAAACATTTGGAAATTGAAACAGGGTAAAATATTCTGGATCTTGGAATACCCACTACTTTAACTATGGCTCAAAAAAGCAAAATTTATAATAAAAAACCATTATAATTAGATTTCATCAAAATTCAATACACAATCAGTCATGCTAGATGAACCCCCAAGTTATGATCAGCCTGACATAGGAACAACTTGGGTTACTACTGGAATTTTAGTTTTAATTTATGACCAAACTCTTGAGTTATGAACTGAATGCCATCCACTTGCACTTCTAGATGGTTTCTGAAACGGATTTAACCCTTAAAGAGTTCTGGGAGAAACATTACAGCATCGTTTTCTCCATGGGGTTAATTGAGAAATCCCTGTCCAATGTTTCTCTAAGGACACTGAGAGCTGACGGTATAATAGAAGGCTCTGTAGAGCAGCCTGAGCCTTCAAAGGACAACCTGAGTTGCATCCAGACCTTGGGAGCAAATTGGGTGTGTAATTCAAAGGTCCACTGTATATACCTGTAACAGCAGCACTCTGGGAGGCTGAAGCAGGAGGATCACAATTTTGAGATTAACAGGCAATTTAGCAATCTGTCTCAAAATTAAAAATTAAAAAAAGGCCTGAGAATGTAGCTCAGTGTGAAGGTCCTGGGTTCAAACCCCCATATTGAAAAACAAAATTCATGCACTTATGTTTTCAAACAAAACAGTGAGAAAATGAAAAACTAAGCAACACACAAGAATTAAATATTTGATAAAACACATATCTGATAAGCATTTATATCTTGAATGCAAAGAGAATGTTTATGGTTCAATAATATGAAAACAAGTAACGTAATAAAATGGATGATAAATGTGAAGCAAGCTTCAATAACAAATACACAATTCATTAGCAGGTCTATCAGAAAATTTAGCAACATTAATCATTAGGAAAACATAAATTAATTCTAAAATGTGGGAACTTTTCTCAAGAACTAAAATGGCTATAATAGAAAAGCCAGAAAATAACAAATGAATCTGAGAAACTGCATTCCTAGTGATAATGGAAGCTTGTGTCACTATTTTGCACAATGTTTGTAAAAGTTGAACATATTTGCCACATGACCCAGACATCCCACTCTAGGTAGCTATCCAAAGAGTTAAAACACTATCTATAGGGCTGGGCATTTAGCTCAGCGGCAAAAGCGCCTGCCTGGCAAGCGCAAGGTCGTGAGTTCGGTTCCCGGTACCGGAGAAAAACCAAACAACAAAACTATCTATATACAATGCCCTCAATATAAATATTCTTAGTGGCTTCACTCATAATATTCAAAAAAATGAAACAGACTTAACAGTTTAGAGCTAATGCATATATAAACAAAATAGTATACCCATTCAATGGACCACTGATCAGACATAAAAGGAAGGAAAGTACTGATACTTGGTCACCTGCACAAAATTTGACATTACACGAAATGAGGAAAGCCAAGCACATAAACTATCTACTGTTCTAGTCTCTTTATATGACATGTCCACAAAAGGCAAATCTAATAAAGAAAAAACAAAACAACAACAACAAAAAAAAAACGGTCCGGCATGGTGGCACATGTCTGTAATCCCAGCACTCTGGAGGCAGAGGGAGGAGGGTCTCTGTGAGTTTGAGACCAGCCTGGGCTACAAAGTGAGGTCAAGGCCAGCCTGAAATGCATAGCAAGACCCTGTCTCAAGAAAGGCAAAAAGGAAAAAACAAACAAACAAAGAAACGGTGTTTGTTTTCAGCAGTGGGGGATGGGGTGTGAGATTTAGGGATAGATTTTTAACCAGTAGTGGATATGAGTGATCTTACATGGGTGGTGGAACTGTTATAAAACTGATTGACTAGGATGGCTGCAGGACTTATACCTTTACCCCAAATCACTGGCTTTTATATTTAAAATGGGTTAAATGTGTGAAATACGTCTCAATGAAGTCATATATATATAGAGGAATTTATTTATTTTGCATTAAGAACAAGGTCCTAAAGCATTTCCGATTCTTTTTCCATTTTTTCAGCGCTGATGATTAAGCCCAGGGTCTTGTGTGTGTTAGGCAAGGACTCTACTACTGAGCTATTCCAAAACCCCTTTTTATTTTGTTTTTAGTTAGTCTCTTACCAACTTGCCTAGGCTGGTCTCAAACTTGCCATCCTCCTCCCTCAGCCTCCCCAGTAGGTCGGGTGATAGGCAAGGGCTACAACACAAGACTATTTTTGACTCTGATCTGCGATATATTTCCACTGTTGATTTAAAATATTTCCCAAAACAGGAGCCCAAAGGCAATAGAGTCTAGTTTTTGATACTGTAAACTCCAATTAGGACGAATTTTCAGAAACACTTCTGGTCCAGTAACTGAGATACAGCTATGTAGTTCTCTTTTCAGATCATCTTATACAATTTACCAATTCACAGTTACTTACAACAGCAATTTTCATGCTTTTTAGAAAAAAATGTTATAATGAAGCTTCCATTTTAAAATAAATGGGGCTAAATATTAAATGACATGAGGGCTTATCATCCGATAAAGGGAAAATGCAATAAGAAACAGACTGGTATCTTTATGCCCAAGCCTAACTTGTCATTCAGAATGAGGTCACTTATCAAGCAGCAGAGACTAAAATGCTTAAAGATAAGCATTAAATCAAAAAAGATACTTACATCTATAAATTTGGGAAATTTTAGAAATGCTCCATCCTTCTTGTATTAGATTACCACTTATCACCTCTAATTTTTCACTTATCATGTCTAATTTTTTCAACAGGGGCCCCTGCAATTAAAGTTTATCATAAAATTTAAAATGACGAGACATATAATTCAGTCACATTTCATGCACTGAACCATTAAGCAAGGAATATATTTGGAAAATGAAAACCTGAATGCATTTTTATTATTATTTTCAAAGAAATAACTTTTGGCACAGGGCCCAGACTCCACATTCAGAACAGAAATTAAGGCAATTAAAGTCTCATTGAGAATTACTGATAATAATATAAAATAAACATTCTGTCTAGATAAGCTACCATTATGAAAGAGTCTAAAGCATGTAAAAATTCCAAGGCTTCTAGTTTTCAGATACCATTAGCAACATTTTCAAGGAGTTAAGCTAAATTAGGTCAGAAGCAAGGAATTAAAGGTCCAGAAAAGAATGTGATAATAGGACATAGTCCTTCTGCCTGTAATATATAGGAATGGCTTTTGTTAGGGCTATAACATCCATAGGAAAAATATTGATGAAATTCAATCTAATAATCATGAAAACAACTGAAACTAAAATCCATGAAAATGATTTATGAAAAATAAATAGGTTGCTGTTTTGAAATATCCACGGAGAGTATAATTGGGTGAATAATTCTCTAAGTGAATATTTGTATAAAAATAAATGAATGCTACATAGTATCTGCCATTCTATCACTGCTAAAAAATACACTACAGTTATTTTTCTATTTTAGATTATGAAACATTTCAAGAGATTAACAGCAACTTGAATATAAATGCTTGATATTAATAATTTTAAAATATACTCTGCAGTTTATAATAACATTATTTTCCA
The DNA here is from genome assembly GCF_000276665.1 of Chinchilla lanigera. NCBI lineage: Eukaryota > Metazoa > Chordata > Mammalia > Rodentia > Chinchillidae > Chinchilla > Chinchilla lanigera. The sequence goes on along the minus strand of NW_004955480.1, from coordinate 4,646,837 downwards.
TAGCACATTACCAGATGCCAATGACCTAATTTTTAAAATATCGCTGGATTCAAAAGTCACAATAAAATATGTGCTTTTTAGATAGATATCACAATACAAGACAGTCATAAAATATGTCTCTATTAACCATGCGTAATATCACACTAGAATTACAAAAAGGAGGACAAGATTTTAGTCAAATTTGTTATTTAGGATTTGTCAGTTAAAGCTACTTTGTAAATGAATTTTGTCATATTGCTTGATAAACATCAAAGAAAGGAAGACTTTGTTTTATCCACAGAATCAATGCATATGCCCAATCATTAGGATTAAGTGATAAACAATGATTCACTTTTTACATCTGTGAATTTACAAGTACAAACTAACTCCCATTAAATGCATGTACTCCCCAGAAATGACTAGACTTTGAAAATACCATTGATAGAGGCTGAGGATTTAGCTTAGCGGCACAGCGCCTGCCTGGCAAGCACAAGGTAGTGAGTTCGACTCCCGATACCAGAAAAAAAAACAAAAGAAAAAAATGAAAATACCATTGACGACTGAAGACATGTATTAGAAATTATTAGCTCAGTCAGAGCTTCAAAATCAAGAGCCTCTCTGAGATAGAAAATTTAATCAGTCTCCACTCCCTTTCAAAATGCTGAATCCATTTTTGGGAGAATATGATGATTAGACAACTAATCTTAATTTTTGAAAACATGCTATTTTTCTGCCAATTGTTCTGCCTTTGAGATTGTCACCAGCCAAGGGGGACGAAAAACGAGATTGTGAAAATGGTTCTATAGGGACAATCTGAGTTAATAATATTTAACAGTAATAATATTAATAACATCTAAGATTTTCTCATGCAATATCTTACTGAGCCTTCACAAAAAGATTAAATATCATTAATTCTCTTTACAGATAAGAAAGCTATGTTTAGTAAAGGCTGCTGACAGATGATCTCTGTAGAAAGAGGTACATTGATCTCTTGTTCTTTCTGAAGTTGTATTTCCCTCAGGATGTCTCCTTCCCTTTTTACCTAATTTGGTTTTGAAGTTGAGAAGATTAAGAAGGCAGAGAAATGCTTAGAAAAGGGTGACTATTTTGCCTACTTGCTTCTTCGAACAAGTTCGACCTCCTAAAACACCTTCATTTTGTCTGCCAGCCTGATGCTCCAGTTGATTTGTCACTGAAATGATACCTTCCTGTGCTCTGCCCTGAACCCTCTCCAATAGCCTCCACCACCCCTGCCTCACTGGCTTTCACAGGAAGCTGCGATCTCACCTGTCCTCATCACAAAACTTCATTTTCAAGAGCCAGTCCTCCAGCATCCACATTACTCCAGTTCCCCAGCAGAGACCACAGTTCCTCAGGAAGTGCAAAAGTAGTTGGAATCAGAAAGAGTGGGGAAGATACTGTTCTGAACAGTCGGAGGAAGCTAGCATTGGTTTTTTTCTGTGTTCTGTGCTTATTCCTTTTATGTAAGGAGTGTACTTTTAACTGACAGAAAAGTCAATTATGGGCAGTTTTAAAAGGTCATCGTCTATATTACATTTCATGTGTATTTTCAAATATTTAATAGTTTTCTAAATGTTGGTTAATAAAATTAATGAGGAGTCAGTCTCCTCTTTTACATGTTCCTTTCCTCACCCTCAAAATCAGATCTATTAAACAATTCATGAAATGAAGACCTTTATGTTGCCTAGAGAACACCTACCTCCCACTCCTACCTATTTCCATGTGGAGGGATGCACACTGGAGAAATACATTCAGTCTTCTCACTTTGTACTTCTCCCAATCATGCATGGATTATATTTAAACCATGGACTCCTTGGATCAAGTCTCTTGATTATCATAATTCATGTCAAATATCTTCAAGCATCAGAGATAGGATCTCTTTTATCTCTCCCTTGCTTCCTGCATTTGTCACTTTCCCACCACTGTGACAAAATAACTGATGCCACACTTTGAGGAGGAGAGGTTTATTTTGGTTCACATTTCAGTGAATTCTATCCATGGTTGGTTGGCTCCAAGGCAGTGACAGCATGGCAGATGGGCATGGTGGAGAAGAGGTGTTGAATTTATGACAGTCAGGAAGCCAAAATTTTCTTCAGATGGGATATTTCAAGACTTTGAGGGGCTGGGGATTTAGCTCAGCGGCAAAGCGCCTGCCTGGCAAGTGCAAGGTCGTGAGTTTGGTTCCCGGTACCGGAGAAAAACCAAAAAAAAAAAAAAGACTTTGATATGAGAGCAAGGAGTATTAACAAGTGAATTTGACTAAGATCCATGGTACTTTTTTCAATATATGATATTAAGAATAAAGATGATACTTTGATCTTTATCTGCCTAACTCCTGCCAATCTCCAAATCTGGTGAAGAAGCAAGTCATCCATAGCCTCAACCTGTACTAAACATCGATATTTAATTCAATATGTTTAGCATGGAGGATACCAAGTCCCCCAGTAAGCATTCTGTCACCAAAATATTTGCTTTACTTTAGTCTCCCACCTGAAATCCAGCTTTTTCTTACCTCCCATTGAACTCATTTTGAAATTATATTAAGGAAAAATACATGGGTTTAAGTCAATTATAAATGGTAAGGACTTCCTGTAATGCCAAAATTACTCTCATGTCATTAATCCTACCATGGAGTTTTGGGTCATTGGGGAAATAGTTGTTTAGCATGACTCAGATAGGATTCATAAAAGATAGAAAGAGAAAAAATATTATCCAGGTAAATCCAAAGGTGACACTTAAGTATTGCTGGAAGACCTTCCACTGAGAGTGGTGAGAAGGTAGATGAAAATGACTCTTCAGCATAAGAGCCATGCAGGGTTCCCCTCCATGCGCAAAGATGTTGGAAGGCATCTGCTTATCTTTCACGAAGCTGTCTGGCACTGGCAAGCAAAGATAATAGGCGGTCCTGCTGCTACCGAATTCACTCTCAGCAGACACCCCAGTAAAATTCTTCATCACATACCCAACAGGACTTCTCAAACACATACTTCACACAATTCTTCTCTACCTTCCCCCACAGCCCCAAAGTTTTTCTGCCCTCCAGGGTGTAATAGAGTATTCCTTCATCATCATTCCTGCCTTGTTAAGGGATATCCTTAATACCTTGCTTTTTTCAGAGTTATCACTTAGGGCTCTCAAAAGGTTGGCTTTTCCTAACAAAATCCATCTCTTATAAATAAAATGTTATATTTTCTAAGCTACTAATTAGTGGATTTTCAGAACAAGATTTTTTATCCCTACTCTACTGATTCTAATTTTTCCTGAAGCAATCTTATGGTTCCAGCTGACTAAAGCTGTGATCTCATACTTTATAAAATGTTGATAGGAGCGATAATACTTAATTTTAAGAGATGTTTTTCACTATAACACTTTATACCCTTAAAATACTGCTCACTTGCTAGATACTACACCAAGAAATTTCATTTCCTTCATCATAAACATTATACATTCTGTATACTGCATGCTCTGATTATTCCCACTTTACACATTAACAAAATGAAGCTAAGGTTATGTTCTCAACTCTATGTATCTCAAGACTATATTTGACTGCTATGTGACATTTAACAGCCCTCACGCACCTAAAGGACAAAGTGAAGCCCCTTTAATGTGAAATATGTGACCTCTCATGTCTGGACCAGCCTTTTTTTAGCATCCTTTCTCACTCTCCCATGTACCTTCTGCTTTTCATCCAGATGCAAAGATATTTTGACTTTTGCTGAACTCCCTGATTTTGCACACTGTAACATTTCTCATGCTGCAGATCCCTCTCTGCATTTTTCCTTCAACCTAAGAACTTACTTCTTGGAGTTGTGTCTAACTCCAAGAATTTCTCCTTGGGAGAGCTTCATCAATTTCCCATGGCAGAGGTAAGTGTTCCCTTCCCTGTGTGCAATGTATCCATTCCTATTTTCCAGAACCATCAGAATGGAAAACCCAACCTACCAATGAATCTGTCTAATTACTAAATGGGCTAGTTTAGGGAAGAAAGTGTGAGAATATGGAAAGAAATATGAATCAAATGTCAGGTGTATATCAAGTACACTGGTAGATACTTTCTTACCTGTCTACACTGATAATAAATTTATTCCTATGAGGTTTTCACCTTTCCTAAGAGGTTTTAATCTTTAGAAGTCTAGGAATATGGAGGGGCTGGGGATTTAGCTCAGCGGCAAAAGCGCCTGCCTGGCAAGTGCAAGGTCATGAGTTCGGTTCCCGGTACCGGAGAAAAACCAGAAGTCTAGGAATATGTATCATTCATATATATACACAGGAACTACCTAGTAGGAGAGATCCAAAGCATTGAACTGCGTCTGGTTCTAGAACATTTACATCTTGGTGTCATCTTGGCATCTGTCATCCATTGAACAATACTTGTCATGTATTAATGTTCAATAAATATTTGGCAGATGAAGATATTAATAATATGTGCAAATTTGTCAAAAACTTGCACAATAATGATCTCATTTTACTTCATGTTAGGTATGAGTCAAAATGATAATGCTCATGTAAGTAATGATGTCCGTCTATTCTGATGATAACAAAGTTAAAGAGTCATCTTTTTAAAACAAAGTATAAGAGTTTTTATTATTCATGTAAAAGGAGTTTTTATTATTCATGTAAACTATCTAAGCAGTTATTAAAATGAACTTTGTGGATCTTTACAGAGTCCAGAGTCACAACTATTGAAGTCCAAGGGCACCCTCCATTTTGCATGGATTTTGGGCATTTTTTCAAGGACTTAAAAAAAATAGTTTCAAATTCTCTAATACTCAAATGATTAGGAACCACAGCCTATACTGTAACATTTTTTGCTATAATATTATGAATTAATAAGGTATTCACATACTTGTTTTTATATCTGAGCCATAATTTTAGGAAACAGTGCTGGAAATGGAACTAGAGATTGAACATACTAGGAAAAAGCCATGATGACACACTGCAACCCAGAAATTTCTATCTTTGTTAAAATATTCAAATTGAATGGAGCAGTTATCTTTTATTGGTGTGTTATCTTTGTTTTTGAAGTGGATTTTTGTGGAAGGAGTTTTTATTTCTCAAATTCTCAATTGTGAACAGAAACAAGTTTCCACGTATGCATGGAAAGATTAACTTCAGGCTAAACACCTGTTTTCCTCCTCACTTTCAAGTCAATTTTAAGTGCTTATGTTCGAAGCATTCACAAGCAGCTCCCAGCTTCTAGTATGAGTGTACTTGCCACAAGGCACCTGGGAGAGAATACACCTTTGATAATGTTCTGTTTCCACAAAATTGGATGTCAAAATCAATATTTACTTAGCTATTTGAGAGAGTAATAAAATGCATTCAGAACAGAAAGGAAGAAGGAAAACTGTCCCTATTTTCAGACTACATGATTTTTTATACAGAAAACTTTAAATTCAGCAAAAAGACCAAACATTGCATTTAATTGCCCAAAAACAGTTTAGTAAAATTCAAATATAAAAATGATTTAAGGCAGGGAGTGGTGATGCATGTTTGTAATCCCAAAACTCGGGAGGCTGAGGCAGGAGGATCACTGTGAGTTTAAGGCCAGCAGGGGCTACAAAGTGAGTTCATAGCCAGCTTGAACTGTGTAGTATAAAGTCTGTCTCTTAAAGATAAAAAAAGTGATTTAAAAAATCGGAAAAAATTTTGATACATTAGGAAGGAATATCTAAACAATAAATTTTAAAATCCTATTTGCAGGAGTTGAAAATAAACATAATATTTAGAAATAAATTTAAGCAAGGAGGTAAAAAACCTATACACCAAAACCTACAAAACCCTAATAAAATAAATTAAAGACACAAACAGAACAACAGCCTGTGTGTATGAGGAAGAATATTGACAAAGTGTCTGTGATAGTTAACTGGGTCAATTTCAGTAAGAAATGCACAACTAAATTGGATCAGCATAGCTCTGGGTGTGGTTGAGGGATTTATTGAAGACAGAAGTCTCTTGGTAGTTGGTTGCCTGAATGGATAAAAGAGGAGACAGAAGAAAGACTGCTTCTGTTTTTTGGGAGGAGCTGCAGTCTTCACCTTCCCCTTGGACTTCATCTCCTGCCTTCTAGAGATGACCCTTTGGCCTCCTGATGTGGATGTGCAGGGGTCTCTACCCTGAGCTCCAGCTGTTCTACCTCAACTGATCCTTTACTTTTGCAGCACACAGACTCTTCGGCACCTGACTTTACAGGTGGCCACTGTAAACCTAACTTACAAACCCTTATATTACACTTGGCATTAAATCTCTCTTCCTTGTGAGCACTGACAGATACAATGTCCACAGTAAACAAAGCTACCCACAGACTCAATGTGTGCCCTATCGAAGTTCCAATGACATTTTTATAGACAGAGGAAAATGAATAGACAAACTGATGTTTGTAAAGAACTACAAAAGGTGTAGAGTGAACAAAAGAATAATGAAATAAAAAAAGCTGGAGGCATTATTCTGATTTCAAAATACTATCTACTAAGTTATGATATCCTATTTATCTGATGATAAAATTTTAAAATAATTGAATTTTATATCCCATTTCAGCAATGTCTTTCCCCTTATCAAAGCATTCTTCTCCTCTATATGTAATTCTACAATCTCTGAATAAAACTAAAACAGAAAAGGAAAGCCTAGTAAAAGTTTTTAATCTACTAAAATGAAAACATATTTAGGATGATGAAATGCTAGTTATTGTTCCTAGAAAACTGAGCTTATTATTAAATTAGCCTGGTTTCACTTGATTAGAAAACAATCTTTGCAAACAAAAAGTAAGATCTTGAACATTAAAGTTCACCTTCTGGTAAGTATAATTTAAAAAAAAAAATCTCAGTAAAATAGTGGACAGAAGTAAATTAAGAAAGGAAGGAAGGGAGGGAGGGAAGGAGGGAGGAAGGAAGGAAGAATGGAGGAAGGAAGGAAGGATGGAGGAAGGAAGGAAGGAAAACAAGGTGAAGTTTGGTTGAGTTTGAATGCTACACAAATTACAAACCAGGCTTGGCTAGAGATACTCTGTTAGTTCCTGAGGGAAATCAGTACACATTAGGGAAAATAAAAAGTGACTCTGCTTTTTTTTGAACAAAAAACTGAATCCACACCTTATGTGTGGAAGCTTCGAAGTCTCACAATTCTGGAATGACTTTAGATAGCTGCACACACAAACAAAGGCAAACACACAAAGCGGCAGGAAAGTTGGCAGAAGTTAGGATGTCCCCACTTGAAAGGAATGGAAAACGAACATTTCCATTTTGTCCGGATTTTGGAAGGAGTTCAATTTGATTATTTTTCCTTCTCCAAAAGCTGACATATCTATTTTGAAGTTTTTATTATTGTCTATGAAAGAAACTCTTTTCTGTGAACAAAGTAAGACACAAACATAACTTTCCTGAGGAACATATTTTGATATTCTTTAATAGTTTTTCCTTTCAACTTCAGAGAATTTCAAGAGTAAATTACTTTTAGTTGCATATGGTAAATGAAATTAAAAGGCATTTGTGTCAATAAGAACAAGTATTTGTTTACGTTTTCAAGTGCCCTCTGGGCAAGAACATATCCAATAATATTTATGGTCCTTGTCACCCTAGGGCTGGCTACTATGACCATTGTCATCTATGGTGAATCAAGTTGAATTACCTTCTTGGAAACCCTAGAAGAACACACAAATCAAGCAATTTTCAAACTCCAGACACTGAACAACAAGAGAAAAGACTTTTCCTACCACTAGTGTTTGGCATTGCAGGCAGATAGGAAACAAGGGAAAGTCGAGTATGAATAGTGTGCTTATGAATTTCCAACCAGTTCTAACTGCAGCTTTTTGTTCCTTTCATCAACTCAGTTCACTTTGTGGGGAATTTGGTCAGTTCCTTGTCAATATTCCTGGACCCTTGTATTGCTGTCTCCTGTGCATGATTTCTGAAAGCTGCCTGTGTATCCCTCTACTATCAGATTTTTGTGAAGTCTGAAAAAGCTGCTCTGCGTGTGTGAGCTACAGGATGCATATGTAAAAGAATTAACATCCTCCTACCCAGGCCTTGACTAGAGACAGTTAGTGTATAAATATCCTAGTTCTATCATTCCTCAGTTCATGTAATTTGAAGGTATGTATTCTCTCTTAGTTTTTTTGATTTCTCTGGAAGATCAATCTCCAGTTACAGTTGTGAATGACTAAAATGATGGTTTCTTTGAATCACTTTTTCATTTATGTAGGAGTATTTCTTTCACATTTCAAATGATTTCGGTTTGCATTCTGTTTGAGAATCTATTTCCAGGAATACCTACACAAACACATCCCAAGTCTAAACAACTCAGGATTTATTTATTGAAAGCCTACCATGTATCTTTCACTAAGCTAGGTTCTAGCAGAAGGGCTGACCACACAAATGCAATACATTCAAAGGGGAAGTAAGAAACAAATATAAATGCAGACCAAATGAAAACCTGATGTCGAAGACAGTGTAGGGTCTATTTAGGGAAAGCACCCACTATCAGGTTCCTATAAATTTTTTCGTGGCATCACTTCAGGCCATGGCTGCCAGATATTCTGATTTTTTTTTTCAAGGAAAGCTGAAAAATCTTGAAATGTGAATATTTCAAATTAATTTACAAAGATTTATTTTTCATACAGATGTCCCTAGGAGAAGAAGTTTTCATCTGTGATGTGATTTAATGTCAAGGTGTGCTCATCAGCGTTTTGTCACTGTAGCCAAATCTCCGAGAGAAACAATTCCAATGAGGAAAGATTTATGTTGTGTCACTGCTTCAGAAGTTTTAGCCCGTGGTTGGCTGACTCCAGCAGAAATATCACGGTAGAAAGCTGCCTAATCATGGAGGCCTGGAAGCACAGTGAGAGGAAAAGAGCCAGAGAGAAGGGACCAGGGATAAGAGAACATGCAGCATGATGTTTCTTCAGCAAACCCCCACCTCCTGTCTCCCTCACCTCCTAGTGATGCCATCAAATTAAGATTCCATTAGTGTATTAACACACTGATGAAGTCAGAGCTCCCATGAACCTACCCTCTTCGAAAATAACCACAGATATAACCACACATGACCATACAGATGGAACACTGTGTCTGGCAGTGTCTGTGAGGATGTTGCTAGACCGCACTAGCATTTGAATCCATGTTTTCCATACAGCGGATGGTCTTCCTCAATGAAAGCTGACATCAATCCGTTAAGGGCTTATGTGTTACAAGAAAAGCAAAAGAAGGAGAAATTCATTTCTTTTGCTATTGGCTGCCTGCCTAAACTGAGCCTATGGTGTGCCCTTGGACTAGAATCTGCACTGTAAATTGCCCTGGTTCTCTAGCCATTGGATTAGGAGCAGAATTACATTACCAGATTCCCTGAGTCTCCAGCTATAGAGAAACCACGGGACTAAGCTTCCATAATTATGTAAGCCAATTCATGAAAACAAATCTCATTCCCTGACTCTCATATTCTATATTGGGTTACTGGCAAATTTTATATCTATACATTCTATCTACTTTTATACTTTATATTAATTTGTATATTTTGTTAGGTATTGAACGCACAAAGAGTTTTGAAATAGTAATAGTTTCTGACTCTGTAGTAAGTCCTGTATTGATATGCTCAGTTCAGCACACATCCTAACTGTATTAAATTTTTGGATATGTGGGATGTGGACATTTCATCACAGATAAGAAGTGCGGAACTTGATAAGCGACCACAAGATCAAAAGGGAGGAAAGGAAAAGAGTGACTGACATTTCTTATGCATATTTGTGTATAGTCTGCCGGAAAACGTGTATACAATTCAGGAAAAGAAAAACTTGTATAAATATTTTAATACACACCAGATATTGACCCACAGTATAGTGATTGCTTTGTCCACACGCACATTAGTATTTTCATGATATCTCCACAAACAATTTAGTATTAAAATATTTATACAAAGGGGCTGGGGATTTAGCTCAGCGGCAAAAGCGCCTGCCTGGCAAGCTCAAGGTCGTGAGTTTGGTTCCCGGTATCGGAGAAAAACCAAAATAAAATAAAATAAAATAAAATATTTATACAAGTTTTTCTTTAACAAGATGTATATATCTTGAAAAGGTATATTCTCAACCCAGCGCCTCACTTCTCTCTTTGAATTCTACCCACGATGCAGCCATGTAGTGAAGAGCTTTTCTCCTTTATGCCGTTCTGCCATGCTTTTTCTCCTTTGGAGCCAGCTAACCATGAACTGAACCCACTAACACTATTAGGCAAAATAAACCTTTCCTACTATATGTTGAAGATGTCAGGCACTTTGTGCCAACAAGAAGAAAGTTAACTAACATAGTATCTGTTCTTGATTTTACCAAAAGCACCTATTAAAAAGATCATTATTTTTCCACACTGATTTAGCATGTGTTAGTTGAAGCAAGAACATATATTGTTTCACTGATCTTTTTTCTACTTGTGTAAATCTCTTGTTTTATTAGTATGATACTATAACAAATCTTCATATCTGGTCATGCACATTTTATACAGCTTTTATTCACTTTCTTCATTAATATATTTGCTTATATCTGGCTTTTTGCATTTTCACATAAGATTATCTTACCCATTTCCACTGGAGTGTTCCTATGATTTTGGTGTGAATTTATTAATATTGTGGATTGTTTTGGGAGATGACTGGGTTGTATTTACTAATAACCTTTTAAATCTATGAGCATGACTTTCATATTGCAAACCAGTTATTATTTGTTCTTCAATTTTCCTTAGTCGTATTTTTCAGAGTGAATGTATAAACATTTCAGAGATTTTCCTCCTATGTTTTCCCTTTGGTACTACTATAAATTGTATAACTTTCAACTTTTTATATGCAGTGATCCATTGTTAGTATGTGTTCTTAGATTTGTGTTTATATTTACCAACTACTGAGCCGAGATTTTTAAACATATTACACAAGTGCTCTAAACCTCAGCACTTTTAAATTTTATTTTAAGACATAATCTAAATTTCTCAGGATGACCTTGAACTTGATATTCTCCTTCCTCAGCCTCCAGAATAGTATTGCCAGTATATTTAAAGAGCAATTACTTTATATAACAGCCTTGTTTCCATATACAGTACTATATTTCCTTGGATTTCTAATAGCGTAGCAGGAAATTATTTGGATTTTTCCTTGTACAAAATCAAATTGTACATGAACTTTTCTTCATTTTTGAATTTTGTATCTTTTGAAGATATTCTTACCTTATTTTACTAAGAATATCAATAAAACATGGAATAAAAGTCATAACAGTTGTCATCTTTACCTTGCTCTCTTTCTTGGTTGAGAAGTTTTCAATCTTTCATTATAAAGAATGATGTTCCTTCTAAATTGTTCTTATATGTTCTGTTTGTTTTTTATAAATTCTTCTATTTTGCTTGACAGTGATGATAACTCTAGTTTTTTCAAACTGTGTTTTATTGACTTCTTTCAGGTGTTATAAAAGAAAGAAATGCAAACCTCATCCAATATTCTCCATTGCTTTATCTTTATCTTCCCTGTTTTGGTTTAAGATCAATGCCCACCCTATCTTTATTCATGTATTTTCTCAGCCTCACTCTATTCTGACCACTGTTCTTGACCTCATCTCTGTCATGGCGTTTCCATGTTCCACATTCCTTCTCTTTCTCTACTGTGCTAACATAGTTCGTCCTCCATCTCTTCTTTTACTCTTGGAATCGCCTCTTGGTTTCTTTGGCTTTCTTTAGGTAAAGTGCCTTCCCACTTTATCCTACCTACTTTATCTTCCAGTTGTGGACCTTTCATACCCACTATAATATCCTTTTGGTGGTCTGGAAATGGGTGAAAAATTTCTAAGCTATTGACCTTTTGCTTTTTCTCACTAAGAATCCACTCCTCTGGGGCTTTTGAAGAGCTAGTATATGGCCATGTCAGAAACTCTGTTTCATGACCTTAAATTACTTTAAAGTAAAAGCTCAACTCTTCAGAAAAAAATTCTAAGTTTCCTGAAAGGTCCAGGTGCTGCTAAAAAAAAGGTAAGCTATTACTGTTTTTTCATAAATACCTCTGTTTATCATTGCCTTAAAGTTCACCCTTTTCAAATCGTCTCACCCCAATATGAAGATGGCTGAAGAGTCACTTCTACATTACAGTTTTCAAACTCTAGAAAAAGAAGATGAAATTCTTTTCTGCATTTCAGATAAGTCTCAACTCATCTGGCTGGGCAATGAGAATGGCTGTGGAAGAAATGATCGTATTCCAATAAATTATGTTGGCGATCACAGGCTTTCAATAGCTTTATGTAACCTTAAATAGATTTTTGAGGCCATACACAAATACTGAGAAGAAAGGAAATTGAAGAATCATTCTATATAAATCAGGACATCTTTCACTTATAAGAACACATTGATTTACCATACACAGATACGAAAGGCTAAAGGTGATTTTGTGATTTTCTTTGCTTGCTTCGCTTTGATTGGTTTTAGGTTTTCATAATGTTTCTGGAAAATGTAACCAATATTTCTTGAGCCCAAGCTTCATGTTTTGGGGATAGGAAAAGGAAAAAGATAGAAGTCTAATGTTCCTGAATAATGACATTTTGACTGCATAGTATAGTTTCATTACCAACTAGGAATGAGTGTCATTCCCAGGTAATAGGAAAATGTAGAAAAGCTTCAGGTTGTTGCTCCAGCTAATGCATTTTTTGGTAGTAACCATTAAGTGAAAAGGACTTGTACAGACTTTTACAAGCTGCAAGGTTTAATGTGTATCATGTATGAATACATCCCTACAGTTTTCCATATCCCCAAGAGGTAGAAGGAGAAAGCAATAAATTTGACAGTATCTCACATCATTGATACAGCATTCTACAGTGCTGTGTTGAAATATTTTACCAATGGAGCCCTTTATCTTATCATTATACGAAGATGATAAAATTCTCTAGCAAGAACAACTAAGACTGTGCTCATTAAATGAGTTGCAATGTGATTTTTTTTCTGTGTTTACTTGCAAAAAACTGCAAAAAGAATAACTATAATTCTGATTTCAGCACCCATTCCCAAAAAAACTAAGGAAGGCTAATCTTAATATGATTGAACAATCATCATGTAGACAGAGTCTGGACCTTCTTCCTTTTCTTTCTTTTTTTTTTGTTTGTTTGCTGAGGATTAAACCCAGGGCCTTACTAATGCTGGGTATGCACTCTTATAAACTACATTTGCTGTCTTTTGACCTCATTTTACTGTGTGAGTTGCTTTGATCCAGAATTACTTGTTGTTCTTCTATTTTCTACAAGAGGGTCATGGAATTTGCTTTCTGCCTATTATTCTGCCCGGTGCCATTATGAGTAACTCTCATTTTTTCTATCTCCTGGTTTGTAGAAGATTGCACAATCACTACATTTATAATTAAAAGGGTTTTTGTTGTTTCTGTTGTTGTTTTCTCAGTTTATGCCAAGAATGACAGACAGGCTGACACTGCGTCCTGAATGCTGAGCCTCTACATTTTTTGCCTTTAACGGTCAGAGTTCTTTACCAAGGTAGCTGTCCTCTCTCTGACAGGTCAGTGTTCTGCATACCCTGGTGACAAGTAGAAGGTCTTAAATCACTTCCAAGTGGATATACTGAATCAAAAGCACCATGAATATAAATGGTGCTCTGCAGTAGTTCTCAAAAAGGAATGGGACATGTATGACTTTCTGCTTTGGCATTTTTACAGACACTTTTTCTTCTACCTTGAATTATATAATTTTTGCATTAAGTCTTGTTCATCTTTCAAAGCCCATCACATATATCTGCATCTTTGACTTGTTTTAAAGCATCTACTTAGACTTTTGGATGGGAGTGGATAAAAAAAATGGACAAGTGATTGCTTCTAAAAGGCCAGGAATAAACATCAGACTAGGGACTGTGTCCTTAAGGGAATTATGTGGAATTGTGAACACAAATTACAGAAGAACATGTTGCTCTTTTCCTACAATTTGCAAATGTCCACCTTACATTCAGTCTGATTACAGTAGCCACTTTCCCACAGTGCCATATGTTTTCATGTTAGGGACACTAGAGTCAACTTTAAAACTTTAAAGTGAGGGACTCACAGTGGCTACATAGTGAAGCTTCTCAGTATAAGTAGGGGAAGGCTGAGAGGGTTTTGGGGACCTTCTTGGAGTCACAGAATGGATAATGAAAACTCAGATGTCTAGAATCTCATTCTAGTATATTTATAAAGTTGCCTTTGTTCTCTCTTGTGAGTAGCAGACACAAATTTCCAAAATGTTAAGGTTTCCTCCTCTTTGGAATGTACTCCCAACAGCATGAGAAACAGGGTATTAAACAGCAAGAGGAACTGAGATAACTTCAGACAACTACCCTATATTAAGGCAGTCTGTGCTGCAGTGAGGCCCTAAGTACTCTATATTGACCAATGCGCTAATCTTCAGAACAAATTAGTGGCCACAGTGAGGTTAAGGACCATTTTCATATCCCATTTTTCCTCTTTACCCTAGAAATAATTGTGATAAGTATTCAGCAATTACTACTTCACAGGCAGGGCAAGGAGATACATAATTTCCAGAAACAGAGAGGTGGAATTTAAGTAATTACCTAGACTATTGTCTGATGAATATCATAATTAAGTAACAGGCAGAAGGTGACTGAAATATAGATATTTATTGTTTTTCAATTATAAAAGGCCAGAGTTCAACACAAGACTGTCAGCAGGCCCAAGCTCTACAACTCTAGGGAAAATTTCTTTTACCTCCTCTAGCTGCTGATATTTGCCCTCAGCTCTTGAGTTTTTGGCTTGTAGATGACCATTTCCATTCACATATCTATTTTATCTGTGTGTATCTTCACATATTATTTCCCTTGGTGCATATTTATATAAATACCTGTCACATTGGGTTGGAGTTCACTCTGATTATCTCTTATTAACTTAATAACCTCTGTTAAAAAAACACTATTTCCAAATACAGTCACGTAACTACCTGAGAACTACCTTTGGGAGACACAATGCAAACTATAACCCTAGCCTGAGGTTATAAATCATCAAATGTAAGGCCAGCACTCTAATCCAATCCATCTCAATTGGACAGATGCTTGAAAACTGTAACATTTGAAGTGGGCATTATTACTTTCAGTAAACTACACTAGAATTTTAGAAGGGAATGTGAGGAAATTGATTGGTCAACACATCTCACGCTTCGCAGGTATCCTTGGCCTTAATTTCTTTTCACACTTCTCATGTTTTATAACCTAAAAGCAGATAGAAAACTCTATCTCCCATGTTTCTGTTTCTCAATAGTGTCCTGGGACCTTCTAAAGAATTGGAATTTTAAATTTCTTGCAATAAGTAAAAATGTAAATGAGACCATTCCACTAGTCCCTTACCTTGACCAGTAACTCAGGATTACTTCTCTCATATTCCTGAGGTGAACAAAGAATTCTCTTTTCTGCCTCCATATTGGTAGACTTCATCTTTGGTATCCTTTGGAATTTTGTAAAAATGACTTCAAATAACTTCTGATTGCTGCCCTGTAAATATTACAGGAGTAAATCCTTAAAAGAAAGGGCTCTCATGAAAGCAGAGATGGGGCAAATATAAAGAAAAAAGAAATAAATGTTCAATATTGCATCATATAAACATTACTTTGGAATCACCCATTAACTCCTATGATGGGACAATTTTTTCTACAATGTGGGTGAACAAAATCAATGCTCACAAATTTTAATAAGAAAGTAGTAGAGAACAAGTGACAATCTAGGCATCTCCATATTTCAAAACCTTGCTTCTCTTTGCCCTAGGGTAACAGTTTCAGATTGTGTTCAGCAGCATCCTAGTAGCCCATGAGGTTCATCGGGGAGGTGGAGATGCAAAGGAGAATTTAGGTGGATGTGCCTTCACGGTGCCTGTCCTCCTTCACCCCAAGAAGTTCTACATTTACCTGTTAGTTACCTTTAAAAGTAAGAAAATACTTTCCATTGCTTATAAGACAGCTCTTCAACATTTTTACCAATTTCTGCTCATTTACTTAAGTAGTGTACCACCTATCCATCATCATTAGAGATAATTTAGATCTTCACAGGGGCTGTATTAGCATAATGTAAGGAATAAACAAGTACTTAATATTAAAGTGCCAAAGTTAAATCTAACTTACATGTGTTTGAAATCATGAGATGCTCAAACACATACAGTAAATGCACTCATTCACATTTATCTGCACAGGCTTGCATTAGTGAGAAAGAGTGATGCAACTACCACGCCATTGCCTGGAATTTCAGTGTCAGCAATAAGAGTGTGCATATATGCAGAGCATGTCTCTTTAGTCCTACAGATCACAGCTGAAAATCTACTGAGACCCGCTCTGTGGAACCTAGGCCTATAGAAGGAAAAAATTCCTCTGAAACCATACCCTTCTATTTCCTGGTTATAAATTCATAAAATCTGATACTCTTAGATGACAAATATCTACCTGAGAACATTTCCATATTAGTCAGATTCCTATCATTATAACGGAATACCTGAGATAACCAACTTACACAATGCCAACTTGTCTTGGGCCCACAGTATTTGAGGTTCCAGTCTCTGATCTGGGCCCCTGGCAAAGTAACATATCCTAGTGGAGGCACATAGCTAAGCAAAACCTGCTCAGTTCATACTCACAACATGTGAGGGGCTGGAGCCCCACAGTTTTCTTCAGAAAGTGATCCAGTGTCCTCCAGACCTACAATGCTCTAGCCCACATTTCACTACCTTTCCAAAGGGCTCCCCAGGAACCAATTTAAAACATGTAGGCTTTTGGGGTACATTTGAGATCCAAACTACAACAATTTCCATTTTATTGCAATTTTTCATGGAAATTAAAAGATTTCCAATAGGAAAGTGAGTCTTCTAACAAGAGGAAAATAGTTGATCAAATTGACCACTAGTAGTGAAAAAATTTCTGGATGTGAGGGAGATCTGGCTGTGACATCTGTCACCTCATTGATCTCCAGGGTTGATTCGGCCAATTTGGCTGGCTAGGCGGGTGTTCCCTTCCTCCCTCAATGCTCCCTGTGCGTCCTCCCAAAGCTGCGTGCTCGGTGGAAGAAGACGACCACCCCCGACAGAGGAGGACCGTTCCTTGGTCAAGGGTATAAGAGTAGCTGCGCTCCCTTGCTAGAACCTCCAAACAAGCTCTCGAGAAAAAATTTCTCAGATATTACTGAAGTCTCAAATGAGAGAATAGTAAATTGTGGCATTGTACACACAAGTCTCATCTTTCTTTCTTTGCTTCTGAAGTGAGCTATGCCTCAGCTGAGTAGAAGTACTGCCAGATTCTGTATATATTCCCATGAATTACTTTTGGCTTGTGTTCACAATAAGATTGGTAGGATTCATCTTCTTTTCTCTTCCCACCCTATCTAAAATTAGACATTTTTATTTATATATTTACTAAATAAAAACCAAGGACAATAAATTTTAAGACAGCTTCACTTTTTTATTCACTCTGGAAATATTAATGCACAGAAAGTTTGACAGGTTGACCAATGTTATACAACCAGTACCATAAGAGCCTAAATTCAAACTCAGTCTGTCTCACAATTTATCTCTTTCCTCACATGAATTTTTATCTATATAAGACAAAGAAGAAGCAATAAGTAGTCACCACAGAATGGCAACTGGATTTTGGCAGACAATTGAAACAGTCACCTCAAGTAATATGAAATATGTATATATTTCTATAATAAAAATCTGATTAAAAGAAAATGCTTTTGAGTTCTCTCTGTTCTAGTGACTAACATAAAGATATCTATAAACATCATACAACAAGCATTTAATTGATTAAGTAATTATTTACTATGTATCTCTTGGATTGTTCTAGAAATACTTTTTCATCTAATTATCCATTCAGCCCTGGGGATGCAGACAGGAATGGCAAGAACAAATCTAAGTGCCCAGGGAAAAACAGAGGCAGGAATGAAATCCCCATTCCACAGTCAACAGTGTACCCCTGAGGCTCTGCGACATGAGAGAACATGGCTTTTTCTTACTCTCTGTTGTGAAATACACTGATACATGGCCTGCTCCAATGTGGCTTATGCTAACATTTAGGGGGATTTTAATCATTGGATAATTTTGTGACAGAAGGCAACATAAGTAACCATACCTCAATTATTTTGTATGTAAAATTATTGTAATGATACCTACCTTATAATTTAGTAATAAAAATTAAATGAAATGTCATGTCATATAAGGAAACATTTGAACAGTACCTGGCAAACAAATTCTGGACATAATTTTGATCATTATGAAAAATATTTCCATTGCTAATACCCATTTCTCAATAATGTATCATGCCAAAGTTAACAGACTCACATATTAAATGATACATTATTTAAGATTTCTGTTATTTCTTGTATGTAACTTCTACTGTTGTATCAGTATACATATGAACATCTTCTACCAAGCCCTATTATGGGGTACTTAATCCCTTTCATGAAGTGATTACATATACACATTTGTTGAGTTAAAAATTACATGGTGAATAAGATCTTTTAATCTCTGCAAAGAAGAGACTATTCACCAGATATTCATAGGAAATTCTAACTGTAACAGTGCAAACAGCTTGTTAGACCAAATATTTCTTAGAGAAGGAAAATGCACCACTTGTCACATTTACATACCAAAAGAGCTTAATATAATAAAACTAAAGAATAAAGTTAATGATACTGTTTGTCCTTACAATAAAACAGACATTAAAAATTGCATCATTATCTTCCACATGCTTTCTAACATAATTTTAAGTGAAGTAAGTGGACACACATGTTTAAATATCACATTGTTTCTCTTGTGTGAGAAACCAAAAGGTTAAATAAGGACCAAGATGGTCGATGATATCAGGAAATAGGAAGAAAATGTTCAAATGGGAGGGGGAACAAAGGAGAGGGGAGGGAGAAGGAAAAGAAGGAAAAGGGAAAAAAAGATAAACAGTAAAATAGAAACAAAGGTTTTGTAAATGGGGAAAAGAAGAAAGGTTGAAGGGAGGGAAGAGGAACTAGGAAAAAGAGAAGAATCAAGTTATATTACATATAGGTATAAATTCCCTCTGGTGAATGTGATCATCATATATATCAAAAGTCTACCAATAAAAAATATTTTTATAAAACTGCAATATGGAGGGAAGTATAAGTGGACCAAAGAATTAGCTGAGTTGCTATAAGTGAGCCTTGTAAAACTGCCCAGAGATAAGAGATAAGTAAGGCACTATTTTATACTGACATGAGTACATCAGATTTCCTAATTAATTCAGCATAGGTTTGGCAATGACCTAGTTCATACACTGGCCTGAGGAAAAAAAAAAAGTGCATACATTCAATTTAAGATTTTAACAGATTAAAGAATCCTGCACACCATTCTCTACCCAGTAACTGGGTCCTGAGAAGAATTTTATTTAAAGAGAGGTAGTCCCTACAAGGAACATGATCATGATGTACTACAAACATGTCTAAAAATTATAATTTATATATAATGCATATAATATATGAAGGGGTCCAAGAGATGAAGGGAGGGTGACTAAGGGGAGGGGAAGGAATTAAAATTTTGAAATGAATTAAGAAATGTCCTGTGTGTGTACCAACTCCCCAGAATGAATATCATCATATGCAAATTAAAAAAGGAGTGGTGGTTCCATGTTCTGGTAATAAAGGTTGTTTAATCATTATAGTTGTGAATGTGTCACCATCAAAATTCAGATGTTGTCAATCTGACAGCATTATGAGGTGGGGGTCTTCAGGAGGTGATTGAGTCATGAGAATTTTGCCTTTATGAAAGTGATTAAATGGAAGGGATTCTCACAGCATTTTCATGCCCTATGACTTCTTCCATGGGAAATACAATGTCCTGCCCCTCCACGACCAGATGCTGGTGCTTTCATCTCTGACTTTCAGAATCTTGAGCTGTGAGAAATACATTTATGTTCTTTATTAATGCCTGGTTTTGTTAGAGCAGTGCAAATTAAACTATCCATCATCTTAGAGGAGGAAATAGGCGAAATAATTAGTATAGACACTTTGGAATAATTCTTGAATGACCACTTCATTTATTAAGCATAGGTGAAAAGAAAGGCTAACTAATACCCCTTTTATGCCAACCATCATAATAAATTAATATCCCATTATGATATTTTATGTGACAAGATTCAAACCTGTAAGACTGCTATCTTTGATTAAGGAAAAACCTTGCATAAAGCAATTTTGAGAATGAAAACAGCCCTCTGTGAAGATGATACTCGTACTCAATCCCTTGCTCAGAGCCTCCTTAACTAATTCCATCGCTTCTGTACCTATTTTCACTATCTGAGATAATTAATTCAGTTCTACCTGAACTATTGCATACACACTATGTAGAAAGCAAAAGAAGAAAATGATGTTGGTGGCTGCCAAAGAAGGACTGAGATTTCCTGAATATATAAGACTTATGAAAGTTGATGCATTTACAGTTTGTGAACAACGCACACTTTTATAGAGTCATGAGAGAAACACAGAATTAACTGTAAGCCTTTTTGCAAAATTTCCATGTAGTAATAAACAATTTTTCTCACGTTAAGCACATTCTATTTAAAATGTGACATTGAGGATGTTGTGTTCTTTGCTTCTTTGTGAACATATTAGCCACATTTAAAAACAGACACACAATTTACCTTTAAAGAATTCATTCCTTCTCCTACACTTGGTATATGCTTTTGTTCCAGTAAGTCTGATTTTTGTTTTAAGAGTGTGTGGTGGGAAATACTTCGATCTGGAAGTTCAGGAACCTGACTTCTCATTCCAGTTTATCTGCTTCTGCTGTCTACCTCTTGTTTGCTTTATCCGTGTCTTCAGTCCTTCCAAATGAATTTCTACAAATTTGGTTAGCTCAGTCTAAATGCTATCTCAATGCCCAGGATTATAAAAGGGCATAAAGAAAGCCCAAGAAAATGGCCAATAGTATAGGTCTTCATTTAAAATGTGAAGAGAAAGAAAACCACTTCCTCATGACCAAAATGGCTCTCAGTTGTCCATACTGATGACCAGGGAAGATTTCTCAACTTGTTTCCCATTTCAAAGTTCCCTGAAATATGTACCTATGTAAATCGAAGAAGAAGTTAATAAGTAGTTAGTTTTGAGTTATTCCATACTTCAAATGTGAAAAAGTGCACTTTACATTTTTATACTCAAAACTTTATCAAGATGATGATAGAACAGTCCCCATGACATGGACTTAGATTGGTACCGAGACACTGGTGCTTTGTTTTCAAGATTAAATCCCAGATTACATTGGAGTATTATTTTGTATATAATTTCATTTGTAAAGTCAATCAAAAAGCAAATAACTATATTGCACTCAGATGGAGAGGTTTACTCTTAATTCTTGTCTCCTCAAAAGAACTATTGTATAAACTGTACTAAATAGACAATATTTGTTTGATTTTTTCCCCCAGCATAGTTTGCAGAAGTGTTAAAATTCTACAAGCAACCTTGACTGTATAATCAGTTATGTGACTGTTATTCTCATAGATAGCCCTGAGCTTCTGGTTTCCATCCAACAGAAACATACAAAAGAATCATGGTAGGAAACTCATATTTCAAAACTGATCTTGAAAGTGGCCAGGATATGAATACATATCGGCCATGGAGAGATGCTGTCCGAG
Source organism: Chinchilla lanigera (assembly GCF_000276665.1). Taxonomy (NCBI): domain Eukaryota; kingdom Metazoa; phylum Chordata; class Mammalia; order Rodentia; family Chinchillidae; genus Chinchilla; species Chinchilla lanigera. The sequence continues at coordinate 4,625,224 of NW_004955480.1, read as the reverse complement.
TTCTCTTAAGAAAACCTGCTTCGGAAGGGAGCATAGTTGAAAGGAGTATTCCAGCGGTGTCAGCTATGGATTCACAGCATCTTTCTCGGTTAGCAGCCTTTCCTCTGGGCTCTTCTCAACCAGTAATGGAGCATAATAGGCTACAATGCTAGCTCATTTGTTCCTGATGCAGCATCATTCACAACATTGGCCCAGCAACTCCTTTCACATTTGTGGGACTGACGCAGAACTTTGTTCGGATGAGCCTATTCTAACACAATCATCGTTTCGTCTCTACTTTCCAAGATGTAAGAATAGCATTACAGGCAGGAGGTTCAACCTCCTAATGCTTGCTTCCAACCCTCTTATCACTGACAGAGTTACCTAAATATTCTACCACTACTTAATGATCAATATGCTAATAAATGTCTTGCATATCTAATTGTATTTTGGCACCTACCACTTAAAGGGTACAATCCAATACAGAAAGGAACAATAGCAGTATTTATTCTATTGAAGACAAACTTTCAACAGTATTATATGCCTAACTATAAAAATTAAAATATATACCAAAACATAGCACTTGTCTTCCCTCTGAAGAGCATTATACAATAAGATCTTCATTTTCTTATCCATTCATTCTCTCACTGAATGAATAATTTCTTTATGCAAGTCAGACACCAGAGATAAAATGCTATGCCAAAACGACATGGTCTCAGTCATTGTAGAGTTTATGGTCTAACACAGCAAGTCTTTTTTTTTTTTTTTTTTTTTTTTTTAAGAGCACAATATATTTATTGAGAGAAAGAAAGCTTCTATCCAAGAAAGGGACAGAAGGGGTCCTGAGTGGGTTGCCCCTGTAGCAAGTCTTAAATATTATTTTGTTCATGATCTCCCTGTGATGTGATAAATGCAGTAGATTGGAACCCCAGAAAAATGTCAAGTGTGTATAAGAGAATTCTACCTAAATACTGGAGGCTTCATGGACATAGTTTTTCTAGCTTGAGTTCCTACATTTTTCCTGAATCCATTAACTTATGTGAGATGCCTGTTCCACTAAGAAGGCTTCAGTCTTCTTCCACACTCTAATTTCTGCTGTTTGGTAACTTCTGTTAATATTTTCTTAACCCACCTCTTCCTTTACCTTCCTTATTTCAGAGGCTAGCATACAGTCTCTGAAATATAGTCTGGCCTTTTTGAATCATAATTTGCACTCTCTAATTTCTCTTCATGACTAACAAAATCTTATCTCTCAAAAGCATGAATTCCATAGCATCCTAATCTCTGTCTCTCATGTCTCTCTATTTCACTGTATCACATTCCTATGCCTTATACTTGCTTCTGAAGTGCAGATGTAAGAATGATACTTCTCCAATCATTCTCCTTTGCCCCTCGTGTCCTTCAAACAAGGTACATGATGTCTACAAAGCAAACCATTTGGAAGTCCAGTGCTTCATACTTCCCCTGCATGGATTCCATGCCTCAGAGGGACTTCAGTATTTTCTAGTCATTGCAAACAACATTCATTTTCTTGTTCAACACATTTTCTCACCTAAAATAAGCAACCATTTCCTTTTCTGTTCATCTTTGCCCAGAAGCTAAGTTCTAAATCAAACGCTCACTTCTCCATGATTCAAGGAAAAGAAGTAGAGCCGTTGAAATGGAAACTGTTAAGTCGAAATGGAACAAAATTAATGTAAGAGTATTCTGAGGGTGAAAGTAACTATTTGTTTTCTCATTTTAAACACGAAGATAATATTAAATATTAATAAAGATTACCATTGCTTAGCAATTATATTGTGTCCAATTCCACAGAATATGTTCTATATACATTCATAATTTAAAATAAATAGCCTGATGATATAGTATCTAACATTATCCTAGTTTATAAATGAAAAAAATGAATGTTAGGGATGTTAGGTTATTATCTATAACCTAACCTGGTCTCTAACTTTTAGGGTAAAGTTGATACTTGAATGAAGATTTATTGAAACTACATCATGGTCTTAGACAACTAAATTTGTGAGAGAAATAAAGAAAAATAATTTCATTTTTGAGATGATAAGTTTTAAACCTTTAAATGATGTGTAGGAATAGATATCCACCAGTTATTTGTGAAGGAAGAGTACAATTTAACACATAAATAATTCATGTATTGACTGAGGAGTCATTTACATGAAAGTGAGAGGTAAAGTCCTATGACTAGATACATCACCAATTGAAGTAACAGGAGAGGAAAAAAGAATGAGGTCAAGAACTAATATCCTAGAAAAACTTTTTCCATGAACAATAACAAAGAAAAAATGGAGAGGGAAGCCAGAAAATCTTCAGGAATGTACTGGGGTCAAAAGTATCAAGTTGTTTAAAATGGCAAATAATATCAGAACCCACATTTAGGAAGTCTTGGAGATTCCTAAATAAGCATTTCATGGTAGCACAGCTGAAGTAGAAGCCAGGTGTAGAGAAGTTCTGTTGTTTTTTTTGTTTGTTTGTTTTTTTGTTTTTTTTTTTTTAGTTTTTCTCCAGTACCAGGAACCAAACTCACGACCTTGCACTTGCCAGGCGCTTTGCCCCTGAGCTAAATCCCCAGTCCGAGAAGTTCTGTTATCAGTCATAGCTGCATTTCGTTTTCACAAAGAAAGAGTTGGAACATAGCTGAAATGTTGATTGGAAAAACTTCACTACATGTCATTTAGCACTGCACTATCCTCTTAGAACTGTGTTTCCCATCGTGAGATCACATTTCAGGTGATACAAGCCATCCATATCTTCACAACTACCTGTTATGCTCACTGAGTAAAATAGCACATGCTTTTGGGACATGATGGCTCTTTTCCAGTTGAACTGCACAGGCTTGAAGATGTCTCCACTTAGTGTCCAAATGGCTGTTATTCTGAAAATATTGACTTACCACTATCATTTAGTGATTCCAGTTCTTCAGGGCTTAAGTGACTATTGTGACTGTATATTGCACTAGACTGAAAAGACTTTTGGCATAGTGAAAATGTGATATTATCTAAAGACCTATCAACTAGGACACTCTTCAGAAAATCACACATGGACACATGTACCCCCCACACCCATTAACCTCCATCACCACACATGATATATAAACTAGGCACTCAAAGTGGTTCTTCAATGCATTTATGAATGAATGAATGAATGAGAAGATAAATGAATAATTAACTTGGTGAAAAAGAAAAAATTTGTGGAAACAAAATATAAACAGCAATTATATTAAACGTTACAATGCTATATAATTTGTGTATAGGCCAAAAAGGATACACTAATTCAGATTTTATAAATCCAAAATCTCTGTAGTGAAACATGTTACTTTATAAAGTTTAATATTTGAGTAAAGTTTCAGTGACTGGCAGGGATATAGTACACTATAATCTTCCAGAGTAGAATATTGATCTAGACAATAGTTTATATACAAAATTTAACATTAAACACTTTTAAAAATAATTTTTCACTGGATTAAAATGAAAACTACTTGGATGGGTACATTTGTTTGTCTTTGGATAATAGTTTTTAAACTTCTCATTTACGATAACATATTTCACAAGTGAAAGAAAAGAGATCTGCTTAGTTCACAGATTTGAAATCTGAAAGTCTAAGATCAGGTGGCCCCGTTCCTTTGTGTTCTGGTGAGGCCCTTCTTGACTACATTGCATCAGGGCAGGAGAGCTTTAGAGAAGAGTTATAGGGCAAGACAGCCAGAGAATAAGAGCCAGTTTCGCTCTTGTCTAACAGGAACTAACTGGGATCTCAGGAGACTATTGACAGCAGTGTTAACCTTTTTGTGGACAGTTTCCTCAGCAACCTCCCACTGGCTCCTCCTCTTCAAGGTCTCCTCACTTCTCACGGGGTGCACCTTTCCAATACATGAAAGTCTGAGACACAGACACAAACCAATCTCAAAGCACAGCAGTAACAAACTCTAAATTTCAGTTGCTTAAAACCAAAAAGGTTTATTTCTCATTACAGCTCCTGTCCATTTAGCACTCTACTCTGGTGGCTTTTAATAAACAGCTCCGGGCTAATGGACTCTCTGTCATCTGGTACATTGTCCATGACAGGTGAAAAAACACTTTGCAAATCATCCAGCAGCCCGCTTAGGCTTTCACCTACAGGGGCTATGTGTTGCCTTTCACGCAACTATTTTTCTTCAAAGCAAAAGGTACCTGATTAGGCTGGAGATAATACACTTCATTTTATTATATTGTCACATTATTTTAAAAACCTAAACATTAACAGTCACACCACTGGTGCATTTGCTTTCTCGATGTAAAGGATGTTATTGGCAGGAACTAAATTTCAGAAGTGACAGTAGCAACAAAAAGTGAGGTATCCTCCTGTACCCAATAAGATAGCTTGTGTAAAACCTAAACAAATAAAAGCAGAAAATCAGCAGTTGTGAAAGTTGTAGAAAAACTAGAACCCTTGTACATTGATGGTGAGAATATAAAACTGTACAGTTGTCTGGAAAATAAAAATATGTGGAAAAAAATATATATCCTCCAAACTTCAATACTGAATTACCACATGATCCAGGAATTTCACTTTAAAATACATACGCAAAAGAATGAAAAGCAGGGAGCTGAACAAATATTGTACAACAGAAAAAAAATATATATATATACACATTATTCACAATATCCAAAAAGGTAGAAACAATCCAAAAATCCATCAATGGATAAATGGGTGAACAAAAGTTGGCATATATAGACAAGCAAATATTTAGCCTTGAAAAGAAAGATATTCTGATACACTTTAAAATATCATTGAAAATTGAAGATACTATATGGAGTGAAATAAGTCTGACATAAGTGGATAAACATTATATGATTCTACTTATGTGACACACCAAATACCTGGTCTATGCCAGGCTCAGCACAAAGCACAGGACATAATGCACAAGATGAATGAAGCACAGTCCTTGCCTTTGAGCAGTGTTTGCACTAATGGATGAGACGGGTGCGTAAATAATTCATAATGAAAGCTGTACTTGGTGTTGTGGCAGACCAATTAATTCTGCATGGGAGGGTCACAGAAGGCAAGACTGATACTTGAGGAATGTTTAAGAGGGCAAATGGGAATTGGTCAAGTGCAAAATGGCAAAGGAGATGAAGCAAACTGGGTTGGCATTCCTAGTAGAGGAAATGGTACTGGGAAAGGCATGAATGCGTTCAAAGCATTAGGTCCCACCAAGACAGGAAGTCCTCAGCTGCAACTAGGAAAAGAGCACCTGGAGTCATGGCCTGATACAGAGCCAGAGGCAAACCCAGGCCAGAGCATGAGGCTCCTTCAACAATACATAATCTCACCTGATAATTGAGTTTTCAAAGTACCTCACAGTTGTTCCTTATAAAAATCTTGATCTCTGCTCTGTAAATGTAGTAAAGATTTATGAAAATATCCTCAGATCATCCCATGTCCTGATGATGGCTGACATACAATACTTTGCAATATTGGCAAAATATGTGAAAAATAAAAATAGGCTATATTTATACACCACATAAAATATTTAAAATATGAGCCATTTTCCTTAAACAAAGAGATCTTTGTTTTCCTTAAGCATAGAGATGACAAAGTTTGAAGGAAAATATATATATGTAAACAATGAATTCTACACTTAAATTTCATTTTGTTCAAGTCTAAAGGGAACATCCTGGCAGGACCAGACTCAGATGACCCCGAGTTATACAAATAAGCTTTATGTTATACAGACCTGAAACTTCATCAAGAGTTTATAAAGTGGAAACTAAATCTCAGATTAAACCACAAGTCCAAATCCTCTTCTGAAGTAACCAAAGTCCGTGTTCCCTAACCACATTTACTTCTGAGTTATGTGGAGTCCAATGCTGTTTTGGTTGCTAAGGCTCCTCTGTCTGGCTTCTAAAATTTTAACTGAAAACTTTGTAAAGAAACATCAGTGATCAAAATAGCTGAATGGTTTAACTGACCCATATGGATCATTCATTTAACTAAGAAAACCCAAAGGAGATATGCTAAATCTATAAAACAGTCAAAAACATGAGTGAAAATCTAGGTGCTATTGGTCAGCAAAGGGGACAGTACATAAGGACCTTGTAATAGCAATTTTCAAATTAGTAATTTTCAAATATTTTCCAAAGACCACCCCACACAGCAGAACTTTTTCCTTTGTAATTAGATAGCAAAAGGCAAAACTAAAATTAAAAACCTACAAAAAGGAAAAAAGGAAAAGGAAAATTTTACATAAATGCATCAAACTACTCTTCTTTCATTAAAAAAATGGAATTATAAGGTGGGCATATTAATGTATGGACTTTAATACCAGCACTCACAAGGCTGAGCACAAAAATCTTGATTTCAAAGCCATACTGGGCTGTAAAGTGAGATAAAGTCTCAAAAACAAACCAAAAAAATAAAAAAGATTTTGGGATACTGTCTATCTGTATATTTAAGCTCCCTAAAGCATCAGGTCTTTAGTTACAAAAGTGCCAGTACTGAGAAATCAAACATCAAACATGTTTCAAACAATGCAATTTATCATCACTTACAAGGTCAGTGGGAAGCAAATCTCATTTGCATGTATCTTCTATAAAAACTTAGAATATCTCATCTAGGAGTTATTTATTAATTTAGTTAGGGTTTTTTTGGTACCGGGAATCAAACTCAGGATCTCATGCTTGCCAGATAGGCACTATGCCACTGAGCTATATTTCCAGCCCAGTCATTTATTATAAAAGAATGCTTTAATGATGATATCATACATAACAATCAAAATTTAATACTAATTTAAATGACAATGGGAATGAGATTTACAGAGTTGATGCTCTTTTTTTTACTACAGGTAGTATATTAGTCACTTCCTGGCTTCCAAGATAAACTAATATAATATAGATTGAGTAGCTTAAACAACAGAAATCTATTTTCTTACAACTCTGAAGACTGGAAGTTCCCCCTCCAAGTCTCAGCTGCTATGGTTCCTAAATAAGGTCCTCTTCCAGGCTACGAGACAGCTATATTATTGCTGAAATCTCATGTGGTTTTTTCCTTTGTCATGATTGAAGACAGAGTAATCTGTGATGACTTCTCTAGCTGTGAACCAGCTTTATCAGATTAGGAACTCATTTTTACAACTTCATCTAACTTTTATTATCACCTCCAGTGATCTTGACATTGGAAATTAGAGCTTCAACATATGAATTCTGAGTGAGCACAATTCAGTCCATAACAGGTGCTTAACTAGGAATATTTACATTACCCTACTGTATGTTTATTTAAAAAAAAACTATTAAAATTTAGAGATATTAATAGCAGTTGTGGAAGATGTCACAGAAATAAAAGTTTAAGTGCAAAAGTATTGCCTCTTTACTTTCTCATTGGGAAGTAGCCTGAAGAGAATCCAGCAGTTATATCTACTATGTCTTCCTAATACATTCAGTGTAATAATCTATATCTGTCACCACGATCCCTTCTATGCCGTCCTCACCCAACTTGTCAAACTATGCTATAATTGTTGAGAGATCTAACATACTTGCCAGAGCAACTTGAGTGGGGGACTGCATGCTAGTCCAGTGGAAGAAGTGCCACTTTACAACTCAGTAAAACTCTACTGAACTCCACAGAAGGATATACAATTCAGTCATGAAAAATGTAGGCTCATGCCAAAGCATTAATGACATGACCTATTGAGTCTTCACAGCTCTCTGCATTACATTTTACATGCTAAGGGACAATCCCTCCTGATGTCATTTCTGCATTTTTTTGTTGCTAGGTATGTGGGGTAAAATACAGTAACAAGAAGGGAATGCTAATGTAGAGAACCCAGGGAGACCAGGGTCCAGACACTGCATGAGGAGGCATAAAAGACAATTGACTATAAAAGTGACCTGTAAGACTGAATACGGTTTTAAATTCTAACTTAGTCACTTCCTGGTGAGTCATTTAAACAAATTATTTTTCTCCAATCTTTAGGGGCCTTATCTGGAATCAAATAAAAATGGCTACCCCATGGAGCCATTCTGAGGAGTAGCTGCCATATTGTTGGTGAAGCACTTAGCACCAAGTCTTGTACAGTTCAAGGTCTGAGAACATTATTAATACCACTCTTGATAATCACAGTGTAAGAGAAAGATTACTCTATTTGAAACCCTTCATATGCAGGGATGTTTTTGTAAAAAGCAAAGCTCTGTAAAGATCTGTAAATCTACAATTGTAAGGGTTATGATGAACTGTAGATAATCTTTTTAAGGAAAATCAATGCAAATGTCATTTGTCATTTGGACAGATGCACTCATATTATTGGGTTTTATCTTTCAAAAATATTCACAGAGGGGCTAACTCCATACAGGCATGTGACTGAGAAAAATATTGGAGGAATACAATTTTCATAGTGCTTTACTTAGAATAAACAGTGGGATCCTCCCAACACTTTTGTTTTCTAGTTGAAAGTGCCAATGTTTAGAGAAGTTAAGTAAATTGTTTAAATTACTGTGTAAGTAGCAATGTTAAAATATAGCTGAGCCTTTTATAAACATTACTATTGAATATATTCTATTCCAGGATTAACAGTATTTTTGTAATGGTTGCACAATTTAGGGTTTGCAATCTACATAATATTTGTCTGAAGGGGTCAATGCTTCCTCATGAAACAGCTATTTACAATATGTAAATAAATGAACATGGCTGTGTTCCAATAAAACTTTATAAACATTGGCAGTCAGGAAAGTGTTGACTCACAAGCTCTGACTCCAATGCTAGGGTATGGTTATATTATAGTTCAAATTTAAGAAAGGCACTTAGGAACTACAGAAAATAGTGTTTGTTGTTTGTCTTTCCAGCAGAATGTCTTAAATTCTAGCTTTTAAAAATAAAACTAAAAACTTCTTCTTGTGATCCATTAGAGAAAATATATTTTTAGTTTTTTTTTTCTATACTGTATATTTACAATGCATTATAATTACATTCATTTTAGGGAGCTGGTACAGATGCATAGAACATCTTTGCTATTTTTACTTCTTTCCTTTCTCATCCTGCATAACTTCTCCTTCCTCAGCTGAGCCTAAGATGTACATTTATTTATTCAAATATATTTCAGATTACTAGATTCCTATAAACTTGATAAACCAATGAATAATCAAATAAAGAAATTATTGCTTTATATTGAAGCAGAATAGCGATCCTATATTCTGCCTCCTACTCAGAAAAAGACCAATTTCATTTATGAGATGTCTCCTATATGTCAGGTATTCTGGTAAGAAGTAGAGCTGTACAAGAGGATAAGGGATGCTTCCAGAGGATTTCAACTCCGGGAGGCAAATAAACACACAATCATGATAAACATTGCGTCTATGAAAGTTATGTTGACTTTTTCAAAATTTTCAGGTAACTCCGATATGCTAAATGGATAACTCAGGAAATATTCTCAAATTCAGCAACCTACAATGCTAATCCATCTCGTACTTTTATTCCAAAAGTGCAGGAATGTACCATGCAGATGAAAAAATCAAACCTATGTCTGAATTTAGACTGGATTGAATTGATTTCAGAAGAATGAAATAATATTCCATATGAGATATTATTTTCTTGCTGTCTACTCATATTTTACTCTTTAAAAAATAAATCAGTAATAATGCTTGCTAGCATAATATTGATTCTTTAGCACCACAATTATTTTGGAAGTAACTTGTATAAATTTTGCCCTTTACGCTTTCTATTATTTATTCTTTACCATTATGAGTAACTGGTTTTCCACAAAATGTCTTTTCTGCACTTTTCCTTACTAGCAACCATGCAATCAAAACAGGGTGAAGCTTAAGTAGGTTTGGTCTTTATTGTGTGAAATGCATGAAGCAGCATAAAAATTGGTGATGCTAAAGTGATAACAATTCAAAGAATATTAGTCAAATGCCAAAATATGTGGGGGGAATATCAATGCATAAAATCAGAAAAAGTCTGAAATTATCATGGTATAGCTTCAGAAGACATATATTAAGAAAAGGTTTAGAAAATAGTCATATAATCTGGTTGAGATAAGTGGATTTCATTTGTCACAATCCCAGGATATGTGTCTTTCAGATCGCTGTGAATGATGCTTTGAGTGTTCTAATAGAACTAAAAGATGTGGAAGCATTTGATTTAATGCATAGACATCAGTTTTGTCTGCCAAATTCCAAGGAAGACATCTACAAGCCCATCAATCAACATTAGGATCTCTGTGTTGAGCAAATGACATCCAAATCATAAAGCCGTCATCATTTAAAATGCATTTTTAAATGACTGCTCCACTACCATTTATAATGGCTATATTTTTAACTCCAATAATTAATCAACTCTGACACATTTCCTTCTTGTTTTTCCTGTTCTCTTTTGACATCCTTCTTTTATAAGAAGCCATTTTAAATTTCCTGCATGCAGAACACCAGGCCAGATATTCTGTATTCAAAGTTTCATCTAAGAAGAGGCTGTGCAGATTTATAAATTAAGAAAGTTGAAAAATAATCTTCAGATCAGATAGCATCTTGACATAAATGTGCTGTGATTACAGTGACACTTCCATCGGGAATATAAATTCATTGCTCATGACTCTATCTCAAAAAGGCATTGCTTGAAAGTGATGTACTCCTAGTACACGGCCATATCACATTCCCCCACCTCTTCAGGAATCAGTTCATCAGATAATTTCTCCTAAGGAGATTCCAGTACTGTAATTTGCCTCTGCTTTAATCAACAGTGAGATAATATGGAAGCAGCCCTAAATGATTCAGAATGATTTTGTCGGCAGGAAACCCATTAGCCTAACCATATTTTCCCATACTTTTCAGCACTATGTCCTGTCATCTGGAAATAATAGGTACCATGAAAGCAAATTCTGAAAGTTAAAAAAAAAACTAGAATAGAACACTCGGTGTTTATTTGGAGGTTGATATTACCACAAATTAATCAAGATGAGGATTTTTTCCAGTATATTTGAATTAGATTTTGGTATGAAAGAATGCTTACATGTTACAGTTAAGCATGATATATTTGTATATTTACTTCCATCAGATTAGAATATGCCAGATGTGCAAATATAGAATTATAATAACCTGAATGTTTTTATTTCTAATAAATTCAAGCATAGACTTTAAAAAAAAAAAAGTATAGGGAACTGGGACTGGCAACTTGAAGACATGACTAATGCATATTAAAGCACTTTGTGTCACCAGTCTATCTAAAGGCATATGTCTTACTTTTAAAAGGCTACCAAATTCTTTCTTAAATGCATTAGGAATCATGATTAAAACACATGATTACCAAAATATAGTTCATATAATGGGAAAGCATAGTGGACAGAAAGCTAAAACTTCAGATTACGTCATCCATTCACTTTGAGAACCTGGTCAGGTGCTTTACTATCTATGGCAGACTGATGAATATGAACTGACAATGATTTTATTTTCCAAAAGCTCAGCATCTCTGGAATATTTTTCAATTCTCAGAGTACAGCATTATAGCACTCCCAGTTATAATGAGGATATTTTGTACCCAGCAGATAAGAGTTGGGAGAAATAATGTTTCCAAATGGATGAGGAGATGGTAATAGCCAGAATGAACTCATTTTTTAATTCAAAGCAAGAATCTAGTTATCAAGTTGAAGAACAAAGGTTTATACCACTGTAATGGTGAGTAGAAAATATTAGTTCTTTGTCACAGTTCCAGGTTCTTATTCCAGAACTCAAAGCATATTAGTTCTTAGAAAGGTAAAAGTGAGGACAGTATTTATAAATAATAGCAAATGCCTACAGTATTATAATTAAATACTGCAAAGCAGATAGTGTTAAGTGTTTATTTGATTTCTATTTATGAAAATACATTCAGTGAAGATGTATGGAGTATCTCAATGCAGTAAACAAACTGTAATAGTTAAAACCTTGTTTTCTTTCCATATCTGCCTTCTGAAAGCACAGTAAGGATTAAACAGGTATATGAACATAAAATGATTAACACAGTGTTTGACTTTCAGTAAGTCAAATTCTTAAACAATAATAGTCCTTCCAAAAATGATATCTAAAAGCTTGAACAGAAAGTAATTCTAGAAATGATAAAATAAAACAAATATTTTGATCTGTTAGAAACAAGAAACAATATCTTATGAAAACTATTATATACATCAATTAAATACTTTTGAAATATTAACTCAGATAATATAGACCACACCCTTATAAGATAGACACTTTTGTTGTTGTTGTTTCTTTGTTTTTCTGGAACCAGGAATCAGACTCATGACCTTGCACTTGCCAGGCAAGAGCTGCGCCTCTGAGCTAAATCCCCAGTCTTGATAAGACACTTTTTATCTCCATTTTATGAATGAATGAAACTTAAACACAGAAAGGTAAGATAGCTCCCCAAAGTCACAGAGATGGTAGGAAGCAGAACTGGTATTTAAATTTAATGTGTGAATTGCTATCACAGCATATCTCTTAGACAATAGACTATATAGTCATCTATTTGCATTTGTACTATGGCTATTACCAGTGAAACTACTGTCATCTAAGTAGTTCCTTAAAAATACAAGCAATTTTCAAAATAGAATTCTTGCAATAATCTAGCAGTTATGAGATTAAAAAATCACAGGGATTATTTTTCTTTATGCTTAAACCGAAGCAGTATAGGTTTGAAAATTCTGCCTTATTTTTCTCTTTTGAGAATAAACTCTACATTTTATAAGCAGAAATGATGTCTATGTTCATGTCAACTAAATCCCCATGCCAATAAAAGTTTAAAGAATAAAAAGTTTTGTTTAAAATTGATTTTCTAACTAAAGCACTGAAACTTCAGTTGCATGATCCCAGAATTATCTACATGTCTGTCATGCTTCGTGATGGAAAAAACGATTTGGATTTGATTTTAAAGTATCCAAGGAAACAAACTTGGGGGAAAATGGCGTGGAAATGGAAAGAAAGAAACATCACCAAAGGCTTTCAAAAATATTCTGCCCACAGTTTTGGACAACACTGTCAGAGAATAAATAGTCAACACCCCCTTGCTTTAAAGTTGGATTTATTTAACCCGCCTGCACTTAAGAAAAGGTTATATTTGTCCTATGGAAACATTTGCTAAGAATGAATTTAACTTGGCCAGTAAAAAAGTTGTTTGTATTGTTTGTTTTTTATTTTTTTAATGTTAATATTCAGAATGGTTGTGCTTGCTTTGGGATAGTGGAGGCAACTTTTCATACAATTTAGTGATTGCATTTTATCTATCTATCTATCTATATATATATATATATATATATATATTTCAGCTGGGTTCATTTCCACAAAATCTAAGACCTTTTGCATAAAAGATGCTCAATTTCAGAAAGATTTAAACCACAGGGAGGACAATTCTAAATGACACCAAACTACAGGGGGCTCCTAAGCAAACTGTCTATCATTGTACCTCCCTCATTCATCTTCAGTCTTGTATCTTGGGGCCTTAGAATAAAGCCACCGTATACTGATCCAGCGCATTCCTGAGTGAGAAATGTAGCCTCTGATGATGTGATGCCCTACAGCCCCTTCTTCCATCTCCATATTTCCTCCCATCCCGGCACTTCCTCCCCCCACATGCATGCAACATAGGTAAACCAGAGGGCCAGCACGGCTTTAGGAGGTGCTTTTTCTCTGTCTTTATCTCACAAACATTTTGAGACTTCCAAACTGCTCTCAACTAGACTCGTACATGGTTAAAAAAAGAAAGTCCGATTACAGACTTTCTTTACCACATGGCACAAGCAAGACTTAGAAGGGGTATAAATGTGAAATTTTCAAGGTTATTAAAATTTAAATTGAAAGTCATTCTTTTTCCCCTTTATTTAGCACAGATAATTGGAAATGAAATGTCCAAATGATACGGTAAGAAAACAGAATTTACATCTATGTATCATCCCAAACTACAGAACGCAAGAGAGTATTGTGTATGTACATGAGAACAGTGTTTGAGGACTGTTTAATGGAGGAATGACCCATCAGAGTCTGGGCAAGGTGAAGGAAAATAAAAAAGAAGCAAAAAGTGGATCACTGCCAGCCCTAAATCCAAAGATCAAGAGGAGGAAGGGTTGGGCTGAAGTCACATCAGAGAGCAGCTGTGGCCTTAGGGAGAGCACTGAGCTCCCAGAGGAAAAGCAATCACTGTCATCACTCTCTTCCTGCCTGTCATCTGCACCAATCTCTCCCATTGCCATGGTCACCTGGAAGCCAAAGGGCAAGGGAATCCTTGTCTGCAGTCTGGACAGATTGGCCTCCCATAATCCAGTGCTAAGCTGTCTTGGTTGCTTTTCTCTCACTGCTGAGACAAAATACAGGCTTATTAAGTGTACAGTTTGTGGAGGTTACAGTCCATACTTGGCTGGCTCTGAGGCAGAGTGGCACATGGCAGAGGGCAAACATTCCTGGCGTCGGAAAAAGCAACAACAGCAAAAAAGAGGAATGGTGTCAAGCAGCCTATCTTTCTCCCTTACATTTTATGCAAATTACCCACCCCAGGGCTGGTGTAGCACTCACACCCATAATCCCAGCAATGGATCATGGAACAATCACAAATCCTAGAAGCCCGTCCCACTGCATGAGGATTTGGGGGACATGCAGACAAAACCCATAACACAAGCAGACCCAAAAATAGATCTGGATAGGTAACAAGAGCACACCCTCCACAGTCATGCCTCAGAGTATGTGGAAAGATGATAGATGAACTGACTGATAAACTGATTGCCTGTCAGTGAATGTGGACACTATTGGATTCAAATATGTGAAAATATTAGACATTCTTTGTATCCAGTCTTCTGTAGGTGAAGTGTGAAAAACTTCCCCCACAAGAACTCAAGTAAAAACTAAGCTGAAACAATATAGGCGACACTTCTATGAATAAAAATATTTATTAAACAAAGCATTGTTTTCTTTCAAAATAAATTGTTTTATATGCTGAGAGAAAAAGAGATTGTAATCAGATCTTTCCTATTCTGTTTTACTCTGGGATTTTAAAAAACATCCCGCCACATTTTCAATTCAGGCTGAGAAATAAAATCTGTGGGACTGGGAATTCCAAAATGATCATTTTTCCAATAAAAATGGTTTTGAGTGATCACACTGGGCTCTTTTTGCAAACTGAACTTAACCAGAAGATATATATTTCAGTTCAGTATACGTTGTTTTACAAAGCATTGCCATACTAAGAAAGAATGGACAAATCTTAAAAGTGTCCAACAGCTTCTATCCACCCTAGATGTTAATAGGGTGAGCTACAAGTGCATCTAGGCAAGTAATCCGATTTTTTTCACCCATTTATTACCTCACAAACATAAAATAAAGTCTAGCAAATGCTCCATTTCCTTTTTACTTAAGTTCCACTGATAACTCCTTGGAATTCTGAATTAGCAGCGGTGGGACACTTTCTTGGGCAGCTAAGAGCAGCTCTATTACTGTGAAAGAGCCCAGGACTGGGTGAGTTATCATTGCAAAGAACCTTAGTAGAGACATTGACGCAATTAGAACCTGGCCCAGATGCCTAAGAAAAGAAAAGTGACTTCTTCAGTTTGCCTGTGTAAACTACTTGGCACAGGATGAGCACAGAATGATGCTCAGATGTAATCTCTGTTATAAGGTGCTCACCTGCTGTCCTTTTTCTGAGAGCAGAGTCAGCTATTAGGGAGAGAAAGAGAGTGAAAAGTGAGGACATAGAAGCAGCTTGTTTGAATCATGCTCGACAGCAAGTCCTAGGCATGAAAGATAATTACAGCAAATAGATGCAGAATGGTTCACATTTACAGATGAGGAAGTTCTCTCTCCTCCGGGACACATCAGACAGAGTCAGGTTTTAGCCCTGCTACAGCGCCAGTGTAGTAGCAGGCTCAGTCATCCTGACCGTCTTCATCCCCTTAAACTGCTAGCCCTTTTCCACCTCAGAACCTTTGCTCATTTGCTTGCAGGTCCTTCCCTGGCCTGTAGCATTCTGCTTTTCACAGAGTCCCCCTTTCCCTGCCTCCTTCCCACTTTCTCACACCCCAGAGCTCTCTTGCTTCCTTGTATTTCTCCCTCTAGAGCCAAGACACATGAGAACAGAAACCCCCACCTGCATGTCCTTGTCTCAGCATCAAACAGGGGGCCTGGCACATAATAGACAGTTAGTAAATATTTTTTTAATTCATGAATGAAATTTTCACCGGCATTAATTATAAAGCTGAAAGCATGTTTTCTTTTTCTTTTCTTTTTCTTAAATATGAAAAATTATACAATAACTCTCCCAGACCTTTCAGACTCACAAGCATTCTGAACAGGTTTCTGGAATTACTTCAGCAGCAGTCCCTTGTCAGGCCATTCTACCCAATCCGTTGCCAACAGTCACAAATGTGATGCTGACAGAGCTGAGTCTTGACAGCCTGTGACTGTTTCATGTCAGAAAGACTCTGGGTCACCAAGGCTCAAGAGAGAATGCATTAATCTTACAATGCTTTTGAGGAGATGGGACTTCTCTTGGACATGTAACAATTTCAAAGACACCCAGAGTCTCTACATTAGCCACTTTTGACTCAGGAGAAGAGAAGAACATTCAGTGCTATAGAGATAAA
This sequence comes from Chinchilla lanigera, assembly GCF_000276665.1. Taxonomy (NCBI): domain Eukaryota; kingdom Metazoa; phylum Chordata; class Mammalia; order Rodentia; family Chinchillidae; genus Chinchilla; species Chinchilla lanigera. The sequence goes on along the minus strand of NW_004955480.1, from coordinate 4,608,666 downwards.
TACACGTAGAGCTGCTCTATTCAAATTCTTACTTTCTTTTCCAATGGGATTCTAAGCAGGTAGGGAAAAAGTAGATGATGAGAAACTAGACAAGGGATGGTTGATCAAAATTTTAGCAAGTTGTCATATACCCACAAGAATAGTGTAGAGAATGGGAAGGAAGCTGTCCTTAAGGAAACTACTGCGGTCCATTGGGACATGGGACAATATGCTATCCTTGGCGGAGATGACCAGCCTAGTGGTGGAAGGAAAAGAATACACGGACTTAACACCGAGAAGTCATTAGTCCCTCCCTGGGAGGGGCATGGAAAGAGAATACTTGGAAAAGCTCCTGCTGTGGCTGATTTATATTCATGGAGAAATGTAAACATGAGTGGTCAGGTATTCAGGGCAATTGTCATTCTGGGGATGAATTATATCAAAATTGTCACAAAGTTTTGGAAGATAAAATTCCTAGTTGTATTCCCAGAGATTTGGTAGATCTGTGTTATGGTCCTGGAAATCCAAATTTGGATGATGCCCCAAAATTATCACTCTGGATTTGAAAGCAAGAGACCAACCCTGGGCGTTCTCAGTCCTTCTTGGGAAAATTGAAAGACAGGGCAGAAGGGTTGAAGTTCTACAAAGTAAGAGAAGATATAACAGAAAAATATTTGTGCTACTGGCTATGTAGCTATGTCCCTTCTATGTCTCTATCAGAGCAGCTGAGCAGCTTTTGGATGAGAATTTTGCAGAGGCTTAGAAAGCAAAGTAGAATAGTAAAAGTTTCTAAAGAAACTAACTTTAAAATTTCTAAGGAAACTTTTCTACTTGCCAAAGCAATAACATTAAAACTGAACAGAAAGCTACAGAATAAAGAGCTGACATATATTTTTAGTTTTATTTTTGTTTCAATATTTTTGAGGATTTACAATAAACAAGAAAGACCCTAAGAGATAGCTTGAGACTGAGTGTAGACTGAGCATATTTTTATAGAAATATAATTTTCATCTGCAACTTTACTTACAATCTACACTTGAATACATCATCAATTTATAATTTCTTGAAATTGTCCGCTACAGAATTTCCTGAAGAATACTTAATAATCTACTTTCTTCAGTGACCACTGAATTATTGAGGATAAAATGAATAAAAAACAAAGAAGCTCTTGAAGGACTCTCTCAGCATTCCAAAAGCCAACACTTCAGGAAAACAGAAATCGCAGTTCACTGACACTATCTTACCTACACAATCATAAGCTGTGTAAATCCTACATCTTCACAGTCAGCATTCAAAATATTAGAACTGAACATACATATATAGCTGATTTTAGAAAAAAATTACATTGAAAATATACAGATACCATCTTTTAGGGGAGTAGAGATTATTTTCCTTTATTAATGTTTAAAAGTACTGGATGCATACAAGCTTTATAAAGCCAAGTTTTCTGCTTAAAAGTACTTTTTCCTGAGAATTTATAGCAACCAGTGCTGTTTGCATCTCAAGCTGGAGAGCTTCTTGTTCAAGTAGGAGTTTACACCTGGGTATGAGAACTTGTTGCCACTCCAGTTTTATTTACAATTCTATAGAAGTCAGCAGTAATTACATTTGCCTGTTAGTTGTAGTATATCAGCTTGATTGGAATAAGAAATGCCTAGCGGGTTCATAAGACACAGTTCTCGCTATGTCCGTGAATGGTTAATATGTAGGCCAGCAAGTTGGCGGAGAGGCACCCTGTTATGATTTCATCAAACAATAGGCTCACAGCCTAGGTGGAATAAAACAGTGAAAAAAGTAGGAATAGGTCCATTGTAAAGAGCTCCAGTCTTCCTGAATGGGTGTGCCCTTTGCTGCCACCCCTTTTGGATAGCAGTATCCAGGTCTCCCTTTCCTTCAACTTTCCAATGCAGCAGACTCCTATTAGCATCTCCAGGCCTTTGACCTTGGACTGGTGCTGCATCCTTAACCCCTCTTCCTCTCTAGCTTCCATCTTATTGGACCAAACAGTTATTGAATCCTCCAGCTCTCCAGACTGCAAATGACCATTGTAGATTCTTTCATCTCTTGTAAGCATACCTGATAGCTATACATATATTTTTCTATCAATTCTATTCCTCCAGAGACCCTAACTGGTACAGATTTTGCTATGAAGAGTGATTCCACAAAAACAGAACTGTATGGATAAATTTCTCCAATTGTTTTACTGTTTTCTGGAGTTGGCTGTCTAATTTGATTGTACTTGAAGTTGCTGTGGTTACTCCTGATAATGTAGAGATCAGTGAGAGTCTGTGGAGTGAACTGCTTAAAGTAATATACAACATAGCTCCATTTGATTACCCTGATTTGCCACTTATGAGGTGCACAGAATGTAGTGATTCCATTCACAACACTTTGAACATTTCTGGAAGACTAAGAAATATAAGGATCTCTTGGCTGATTGTGGTTAGCGTATCTGGACAAAGTAACAGTGCAAAACAATGGGCTCAGAGATTCATACTCTTAATTCTTGGAGGAGGATCTTTTCTCCTTTAGTTATAAGAGTAGAGTTGCCAAAAACCAGACACAAGCAATGATACAACTGACTGAGTTATGGTGCAGCTTTAATGCTCAGTCTTAAAGGGGATCAATAGTGCTGATTGAAAGGAACAGGATCCTGCAAACTGGGATGAAGATCTTTGAGAGGAACCGGAGGTGGCTGAGGACACTGACCTCCTAAATTCTGATGGGATTACCTTACTAAAGGAAGAAGTTTCTCCACCTTCAGTGGTAGAGACATACCACCCCAAAACCTGTGGTGTTAGCCTTTCCATCTGAACCTGAGGAAAGTAATCCTGTGTTGCCCATGAAACAATAATTACCTTCCGTGATACAGTTAGTGAGAAAGACTATGTTGATACTCCTTGGAACCCACCCTCCTTACTCATTTTTGCCTTTAGATGTGTAATCAGGCTCAGCTCTCACAAGGCTCCTACACAGTGAAGCACATAGCATGGAGACATATGCTACACTTTCAAACAATTTCTTGAGTTTTCTAGTTCTTACACGCAGAGGTCTAGGGAATAGGCTCAGGACTGGATTTTAAGGGTATGGGATAATTGTGGGAGAAATATAAACCTGGATCAGGCTGAATTTCTTGATATGGAGCCACTAAGCAGAGATTATAGACTTACTATCACAGCCCATGGAATTAAAGGAGTGCTAACAGTTTATTTGGTTGGCAGGTCTTGAATGTACAAATAAATTGCATAAAGTACCATGTGTGATTCTAAGGCACTATGGTTCCTGCTCCTGCTACATCACCTTTTGTTCCCCACATGCACCCTTGGCCTCATGGGGTGTACCCTGTGATCAGTTAATAGAGGGAGAGAAGATGAGGGCCCACTTTACAGAGAGCTCTGCACTTTATGCAGGCGCCACTTGAAGGTGAACAGCTGGAGAAATACAGCCCTTTTCCAGGCATCCCTAAAGACTGTAGTAAAGGAAAATCTTCACTTTAGACAGAGCTGAGCCATACACAAATTGATAAATTTTATTTAACAGAAAAAAATGACCAGATATGTGACTACATGCCAATTCATAGACTGTAGCCAGTGGTCTGGCTGAATAGTCACAGACTTCAAAGGAACATGACATGAACTGAAAATTGAAAGTTAGGGATGTGTTATGTGGATAGAACTCTTCATATGGGCAAAGCATATGAAAATGTATTTTTCCCATGTAAATCTTTACCAAGTAGTGAACTCAGCAGAAGACTGTAGTAATCCAGTGGTTAGGATGACTCATTCTGTGACTAGCAGCAACCTCTTTCCTCAAGTCTTAGTATTGTCCATTGGGCTGATGAACAAAGTGGCCATAGTGGGGGAATGGAGGTCATCCATGGGCTCAGTGAGGTGGACCTCCATTCACCAAAGCTGATCTGGCTACCACCGCTGCTGCATGCTCAATCCGCTAGCAGCAGAGACTAACTTTGCGTCCTCTATATGATATGAGTCTCCAAGATGATCAACCTGTGATCTGGCGGCAGATTGATTGTACCAAATGGCTTCCATCCTGGAAAGGGCAGTGCTGTGTCCTTACTGAATGCTTCTGCCCAAACTACCATCTATGCATTTAAAACCTGCCTCTTCCATGATCATGCTACTCTATACAGCATTCCAAGGAGTGCACTTCATAGCTAAAGAAACATGGCAATGGGTTCATGCTCATAGAATTCACTGGTCTCAGCATGTTACTCAATATCCAGTAGGGGTTAGCTTGATAGACTAGTGCAATGGCTTTCTGAAGATGCAATTGTTGGCAAAATCTTTCAAGGTTGGAAAATATTCTCCAGAAAGCTTCATATGCTCTGAATCAGGAGAAAGTACTGTCTCTCCCATAGCTTGGATTCAAGCCTGAAATTGAGAGGTGGAAATAAGAATGGTACCACTCACCATTACTCCTAGTGATCCATGAGCAAAATTTTTGCTTCTTGTTTCCGCAACCTTATATTCTTCTACCCTAGAAGTCTTAGTTCCAGAAAGGGAAACACAGCAGGAGGCACAACAATGATTCCATCAAACTGGAAGCTAGGACATCCCCCGGAGCATTTTGGGCTCTTTATGTGTCTGTGTCAACATGCTAAAATAAAGTTACTCTTTGGGTGTAGGGGTGACTGATCCAAACTATCAAGGGAAAATTCAACTTCTGCTCCATAATGGAGATAAGGCAGGATGTGTCGGCATTGCAGGAGATGCTGTAGGGCATATCTTAGAATTTCCATGCCCTGTTATTCAGGTTAATGGAAAACTAAAACAACCCAACCTAGACAGGAAAATAAATGACCTAGAACCTCTGGAGTAAAAGTACAAGTTATCTTGGTAGATAAAAAACAAAGACCAACTGAGATACATTCTGAAGGCCAAGGAAATACGGAATGGGTAGTAGAAGGTAGTAATAAATACTATCTAGGACTGTATGACCAGCAACAAAAATGAGAATAGTACTTGCATTTATTGCTATTTTGTTAATATGCATATGCATATACATACATATGTAGTGACATTTTGTTTTTCTTCTTTGTAACATAACATCAATTGACTTAGTACCAGTACTTAAATATTATTAAACCTATGTTTTAATATTTAAGTTTTGCTCTGTCAGGAAAATAGTAAACATCACTCAAAGAAACAATTGTCTTCTATTTTGTGGAGGGAATTAATGCCTTTCTGTTTGTAGGCAAGTTAGTTTATCATGTTAGGTGTGACTTTGAACTTATTATTTTATTTGGCTGTTAAGTGCATAGTTTAAAGAGACATATCTGGCTATCAAGTTGAAAAGGGATGAACTTGTGATAATGTCAAGTTGATGGCAGTAAGAAAAGTCTAGCAGAGTAGTAAAAGCACAATTTTAGGCATGTCTGTGGGAGGTTGATTTGTAGTCTAGGAAGCTGAGGGAGAAAGAACCAGCCCAGTTGAAAGTGTCACCAACCAGTAGGTTTGTAGACCTGTATGAACTAAAAAAGGAAAAGAAGGAGTAATTAGGCCTAATTTGAAGTGCTCCAGGTGGCTTCAGTGGATTCATCCTTTGTAGTCATCCCTTTTGTACACTGGTCTCCAGACCTCCTCGTTCTTCAAATTTGCAAAGGTGACTTACACTAGTGACTCTCTAGTGAGTACCCTGGTTTTCAGCCTCTGACTGGTGCTGCCTTTGATTCATCTGGTTATGCAGCTTCTACCTTCTTGGGTTGAGCAGCTACTAGACCCTGTGGCTCTCTGCATGCAGATGGCCATTGTGGACTCTTCCACCTCTGGTCCTGTAAAGTACCTAATCAATCTGCTTACATAATTTTATATATAGCTATATATTTATATTATATATTTTCTCTGTATATATTTTATTAATTCTCTCTATATGTAAATATATAGGTATATTCTATCAATTCTCTTCCTCCAAAGAATCCTAATATACTAACCAGCATCAGTATCCTAAATTATTCTTCTTGTACACTGAATGAATAATTAAACAAGCCCCAGCGGCATGTGACTACAAGACTTGGCTGGCTCAACACATTTTTTTATCCACCATGGTATCTATGAGGTTGCCTTGTAACAAAATAAGCTTCCTATCTGTTATACAGCTTTCACAAGATTAGGTCTTCATTTCAGTGTATTTCCTATTCTGTCTCTTCTAGATTACTGAGGATATCTTTTTTTCCATAAAAGGTTTTTATCTAGAGCAATGGTAACAATTTTAATTACTTGTCACTTAAACAAGAGGTTTTTTTTTTTTACCTTTAACTAAAAAAATACTTGTCACCATGGTGCTACTATTCATGTCAGATAAACTGGAATTCCAACTACAGTGGACCCTGCAAAGTATCAGTTTGTATTGTTCTTCCAGCCCAAAGAGCATATCTGGTCCTAGAGTTCTTAAGGGGCACTGGCTATTTTGTCTTATCTTGCAGTACTTGTATCCCATGGGATAAAGGTTTGCTCACAAGCTTGTGGTGCTATTGGGAGGTAGTGAAACCTTCAGGGAGTGAGACCAAATGCAAAAGAATTATGTGATTAGAGGTGTTCCCTTAAAGGGGGTATTGACATCCCTGTCTCCTTTCTATCTCTCTTTTTGCTTTCTGGCTGCCTTAAGGTAAGTGGGCTCTGTGCACCATGCATTGTCAGCATGATGCACTGTCCCTCCACAGGCCCAAAGAAATAGGACCAAGCAAACACTGATGGACTCCTCTGAAACCATGAGCCTAAAGAAACCATTCCTTTTAGGTTAAGTAGTGGAGGTATTTTATTGCAATAATAGAAAATTAACAATTCCTCTTTCAGTGACCCTGTGTCCTCTACAGTATTTTATGTGGAAAGTTATATAATTCCTTCAGAAAAGGAAAGCCATCACTCAAAATGGCCATTGTTCAATCTAAATGCATGATTGAATTGCTTCTGCAATTGTGTTCAGCTTTTTAGACTCCAGTGGTAGGCAAAGTCTGGTGCTAGTTGTAGTGTGTAACTAACTAGCTGCATAATGTAACATAAAAGGAAGGGAAGCTAAGAGGATGATGAAGTTATTTAACTTTTCTTGAAATACCTACCTCAGACCTCTAGTCTAAGAATCATGATCATTCCTGTAATTTAAAAATCCTACATATATTAAGGCAAACAGAAAGATAATTGTGTCCATTAGTTCTTTAAATGAACATTGTAAATCTGGAGTATCAGAAGTTGGCTTATGTGGTGGATTGACAACTGGTGGTCAACTTGTAACACCCAGCTGGACTGAATCAGCATGGTGCTGAGTATGGGAGGCTCACCTGAGGATTGTTGGCAGTAGCATAAGAGGCTTGCTACCACTCTTCCCCTTCTGCTCTTATTGCTTTTGCTGTCTTCTGCCACCACGAACTGTTGCCCTCTACCATGTGCCACTCTGACTTGGAGCCAGCCAAGTATGGACTGAAACCCATTAGCCCACAAACTGTGAGCTAAATAAACCTTTCCTTCCTTAATTTTGGGTATCAGGTGTTTTGTCTCAGCAATGAGAGAAAAGTAACCAAGACATCCCACGGTAACAGACCTGAGTCCATTGCTTTTCCAAAACACTTCTGGCCCGAACATTTTGGACAATGGATATTTGGCTTGTGCTTCTGTTCATAACATAACCTACACACAACACTGCTCTTTGAGCACAAACAGAAAACCCACACTTAGTTTCATGTGACAGGTCACAGTCAAAACTTTTATCATTGTTTCATGAAAGTTTAGTCATCAGATTAAATGACCTATGTTCACCCCTTATGTTGAGGCAGAGGTGCACACTTAACAATTTAACACACTCATAAAGTTCTAGTTTGGATAAAACAACTCTTATGTATTTGTTCTCTGGCTTTATTCCCTTTCCAATAGCAACGAACTATGCTTATATAAACATATGTGTATAAAGATGAATTGGATATTAACAATAAAGAGGAGATTTAATTCTCTGAAGAAAAATCCAAAAGCACCTAAAGCGAATAAAATGATGGGGATGGAAACCAACAATTTGAATTCATTGGGGTCCAAATTCCATTAATGAATAGTCACACCAGAAGGTGTAAACTACCTGAAATTCTTGAAGAGTCATGGGTTTATCTAGAACACCTTGCTCCAGAAATTATCCAAAACAGATGCCCCAGTAAAGGGAGCTCAGAATCTTATTAGATAGATTTCATTTCAATCCAATTTTGAAAATTGAGTAATGAATATCTACCACTACCAGTCATAGAAAGGATTAGAAAGATGGCTTTAAGCTGGAAAATGCTGACATGTATTATATGTGCAATGTTCAGCAGGTTCTAGTGTAACAACTTGCCTATACTGTGCAATCCATGAGCATAGTATTGTTTCTATAGAGGTCTTGATTCATTCAGTCTGTCCAAGAGTCTGAAAACACAGTAGTCTTTTTGCAGGGTTTTTGTTATGATTCCAAAAGATTTTCTCACTTGTTTGTCTCATACAGCTCTGGGAGGTAGGCAAGAAAAATATTAGCTATCACTGTCTGATAAAGCATAATTATTAGAGAGCTTGAACAATTTACCAAAGGCCAGGAAGTTCAGCAGCAAACAGGGGATATTCTTCCCCATATAATGTGATGTCTGGAACAACTTCCTAGAGTTCAAATCCATCTCCGTAGTTTCCTCTTAAATTCATTTCCTAGGGAGGGCAATCCTCAGCAATACACATCCTTTTGTGTATAAGGAGGCATAAAGTGAATATCCTTAATCTAAAAATGCATAATGCTCCAAAGTATGAGATGTTCAGAGCTCTCACATGAGTGGAAATCTCCCACATTTGACCGCATGTGACAGGTCATACCCAAAAGTCTATAACAGAGAGTTGTGTAAAATTACCTTCAAGATATGTAGATAAGGGATATATGAAAAATAAATCAACTTCCTGCTTGGATTTGGATCTGAATACATAAACTACCTGAAATAGTTGGTTCCATCCCCAAAATATTTCATTCTGTGTGTATATAAATATTCAAAATTTTAAAACATCTGAACTCCAAAACCTGTATGGCCCCAAGCATTTTGGATAAAGGAGATTTAACTTGTGTTTTCATTCATAGCATAATCTTCACCCATCATCTCTCTTTGCATACAGAAACTGACATTTGTTGAATCTTGATTATATCACAGTGCTAGGTTTTACATTTCTTAGCTTATTTGAAGTCCCTGATTACTCTTTAATATAGGTATCATTTCCCTTTGAGGCATCAGATACTCTAAGTGGAATAACTTGTTCAACATTAGAGATGGTAAGAGACAAAGCTGAGATTTCAACAATCTTGGTCTTGTTATGAAGCTCCTTGTCTTTACTTCACTCTCCCTCTAAGAAAGAAAAATTAGCTACTGTTCACACAATATCTAGGCACTTCTAACTGTGCATGCCTGAAGTGGACCTCATTAATAAGAGGTAACCCTGGTTTCCTTTGATCTGAAAGAATGCTTCAGAACAGCGTGGTGTTTACAATGTCTTGCTCCAGGAATTGCTTTCTTTCCACTGAGATGTAAAACCACAAACTAGTTGCTCTGGGTAATTAAAGATCTTTTGCACCATCTGAACATGTCAATAGCAAGTGGCCTGGGTAAATTACAAGTAAGTACTTATATCCTACCAAACTGAAACTCCTTTCTACATTGGTTCCCCTAACATATCCACCTAGTGTACCTTTTCTATGTGGTTGTTGATAATTCTAAAATATTTAAGACCGCACAATCAGTTACCCTAAATATAGATAAGAAAACAGACATTCATTTGGAACATTTGTCAAATTCTTCTATATCATTGGCGAGAAGCCAACATAATAAATGTCAGGGGTCTACTTTTACCTGAGATATCAGATTTCCAATGGCTATTTCAAGCATGAAGATAAGAAATCTGAGAATGTTTTCTTTTTCTATTTCAACCTTACCTGCTGAAGTATGGGTAATTCAATTTATTCATATCATAAGAACTTCGTACTCCTTAGAGAAAAAAGTCTATGGAAATATTACATTTATAGCTACAGACAGTCTAATGCCCAAGATATTTTTAAAAGAGCTACACTCTAGAAAATAAAGTGTCATCCTACAATCTATCACACATGCTTTATTTTAACAAGCCATGCTATGCTCCGAAGGGATAAAACCTCAACACAGAGCCATAATTTGCATCATATTCTCACATGGCTTAACAGGGAAGATTTCCCTGCAGTAGATCACCGTAACATTTACTGGCAAATCAGTTGGATAACTAGGAACTACAAGTAGGTAAGTCATATGATAGTCTATAAATTAATTTCACAACCAAAAGCCCTCAAAGAATTTATTTTGTAACTAATCTTCCTCACTCAAAAATATGATGTTCAGTCAAAGAGTATATATAAGAATGGTCTGAAAAATAATTTTGTAGTTGTTATAAGAGCAAATTAAACAATGCTTAACCATATCTAAAAGATTTTGATGGTATTTTAAGTGAGCCCTACATCTTTCTAACACACATACTTCACAAATACATGTTTATGTGTACACACACAAATTTTCAAAGAAAAACTTCTGCAACTCTGCCTTAAATTTGAGTGATATGAAGACAGAAAGTTTGGCAGAGGAATACATGTCCTTTCCAATTCCAAAAATCCTAGATGTTTCACGCTTCTTTAATCCCATGAAAAGTATATAACTTTCAAACTATCAAAGAAAAGTCACTAGGTAGAGTCACTAACTATCAAAAGCTGGTGGTGTATTCCAGGTCAAGTAATCCAATGATTCACATTGGCAGTATAGGGCCTCATTATTTTTAAACTTAGTAGAAGATCCATAAGCCATAACCATATTCAAACTGAAAGCCAAAGGCAATTATTATATTGTGTACTTGAAGCTATTCTACAGGCATGGAAGGTGGCAGGTGGCTGAAGGAGATTCCCAAAGTCAAGCAATGTTTGCTTTAATTTTCCTCCCTTCTCTAGAGATCCATAGACATGGAACTTGGCCCGTATCATACCCAGATTCTAGCATTAAAATCCCAAATGAGTACTGAAATTAGTGAGCACACGAGTGTGTGTATGTCTACATACGAAACATTTGAGAGCATCATATCCTCCAAAACAATAATAAACATTAAGTTGCATGATTTGTCAACTGCTGAGCTTTGGTAGCTTGGGCCATACCAGAGCAAAAGTATGCTATTGTCAAATAAATACGCTGATTATTTGAGGAAAGATAGCTATCTGACTTTCTATGAAAAATTTCTTCATGCGAATTATTTCACAAAAATGTTGTTTCCACTCACTTTTCCAGGTTGCCAATTCTAAACACTGATTTTAGTCTCCAAGACTCATATTAGCCTCTAGTTAGACCTTCATTTATAGGTGGCACACAAATTGTACACTAGAAATTAGTTAATCGAGAATGAAAATGAGAATAACAATCAGAAAATCAAAAAGAGATAATAGTCATCACTACAGTTTTGTGTGTTCTGATGTCCCATGAACCAGGCCAAATTTATTTATATGTATAAAATTATATATAATACATAATATTCTATATAATACAATAGATTACAATGTATTATATATTTTAATTATAAATATGTTATGAATTTATATTATAATACACATAAATATAATACAAGCTGTTACATATAATTTGTTTTAGTTTTTGTTTTTTGGTTTTTTTTTCTGGTACTGGGAATTGAACTCACGACCTTGCACTTGCCAGGCAGGCTCTGTGCCACTGAGCTAAACCCCCAGCCCCCATTAGACATAATTTTATAGAAAATATTTGCAAACAAAACCATGAGAACTGAAATAAGTTATATATACATATATGTATGACTTGTGAGAAATATTCTTAAAACATGATTATACATCCTCATTTTCAGAAGAGGTCATTAAGGATTAAGAGACATAACCATGGTTACTCAACAGGGTAATGGTTAGCAGAGATCAAAGTGACATTTGAATCCCAGTCTACTGGCAGATTAGGAATTTTGATTGCGTGTGTGTGTGTGTGTGTGTGTGTGTGTGTGCGTTATTTGGCTGAAAATGTACCTGAATCTTCAACCGTCCTCATTCTATGTTTGAGGTTATAAAATATAAGAAATTAAACAGAGTTAAAGTAGAGCAGAACCTATTATGCAAATATATAGATTGGTAGTTTCACTCTATTCCACCCAAAGTGCTATATAGTCAATGACATCCTTCTCTTACCTGCTTACAAATTATATCTCCCCCTGCTACAGATATCATCATTCTAGGCTTAATTCTTTTAGAAGTACCTGTATTGACCACAACCTGACTTTAAAACTCCCAATTAATGCTTATTTAATTGTCCTCAAACATTTCTTAATATCATCAAGCCCATCCTAATCAAACTTTCCCACATAATCTTTCTTCACCTTCACCATAAACCCTAATTCTTTGTTTATAATATGTAGTATAAAGAGAACTTTTCCTTCAATAAATTAATTTTATATTTTATATTCCTTCAAATGAGATAATGAGTTGATGAAAATTTATAATAACCCTTGCTGTGGGCTCAAGTATCCTTTAGTTTCTTGATCACTCCTAAGCTGTGAAAAGTCTATAATTTCTCTGTTACTGTAAAGACTTTGACAGCTACACAGTCACTGCAAAAATATGCTCTAGGCCATGAAGCAATACATCTCATTAAAGCCTGACCTTTGGCAAGAAAATGGTAAGGAGTTAATTATTTTACATGTTTCTCATGGCAAAATATTATACATCATAAAAGAGTGATCCAGCAAAGGGACTGGAATATAAAGGAGATCTTATACAAAGAAAAAAATCAATAATCATAAAATGATCATGGTTACCTCACTAGGTCACCAAAATGTCTAGCTAATTGTCCACAAACACTTTCAGATGTACAGGCGTAGAAAGGAGAACTGATCTCACGTGCTCACATTTTGCTGCTGAAGAAACAGGAGTGATGATGAAGAAAAATTTAACTTTCCCTATTGGCATACATCACTTTTGTTGAAATTGGCTAATATCTTAGAAGAAATAATGGTTCAGAAGTAGTCTTAGATTACTGCTTATTTCAAGAAAGACACGACTGGTAACACCAGCATCTAATAAATACCTACTTTGTCTCACATATTTTTCATGTATTCTGTTACTTAAAATCCTTACAGTTGTATTTGGTCAATATTATGACTTTTATTCTCTGAATACAATGGTGACCATCAGAGAAAATATTGGCCATGCTCAAAGTCATACAAATAGTAAACTGAATAAAATAGAATTTGAGCACAGTTCTATTTTCTTCCATATCCATAAAAAAATTTAAAATTCCTCAAAAAAGCTTAAAAGAGATGAATAAGGCTTTAGAAAATGTTCCCCTTTTTCAGTAGTTCATATTTATAGGAAAAAATGTTTTATTAGAGCATTTTTAACTATAAAAATTATAATTATATTTAAATATATATTGTTATCTATTCTTTTATTATACATTTTATAATTACTTCAGCTACAGAACTTATTATATTTAATCATTCATATTATAATTATATTTAAACGTGTGCTAAATATGTTGGCACATTTTTCATTCTTTAAGTGTGGTGCACAATGTACTTTAAAAGATTTCATTGTATGATCACGGAAGTTTATTCTTTAAATACAAATTCCGCAGAAGTTAAGCTTCAGGAAGCATCAACCTGTTAGTCCACATCCAGTGCCTTAGGAAACAGGAAAGTTTGACAAACTTAGTTTTATTAAATTTTGTGTTGGATTTTTTGTAACAGGAATCGAACTCAGGACCTTGTGCTTCCCAGGCTGTCGCTTGGGCCTCTGAGCTATATTCCCGGCCCTAATTTTATTAAATTTGAAATAAACAAAGCCAACAGTAAAATGACACCCATGTGCTCTCATCCCTGGCAAAAAGAAAATATGAACCAATCAAGTACGTGAAGAATGGATGATTTGCACTCGTGCTTTGTGTCATCAGTTTCCATTTTCTGGTGTAGTCCCGAGAAAGTTTCAATCATCGTTTTAAGCAAGGAAAATATGACAAGTGTTTTTAAGTAACAGTGTTGTGTTTTTTAGGTTTTTAAAATTTATGTATTTTTTGATACTGGGAATCGAACTCAGGATCTTGTGCTTGCCAGGCAGGTGCTTATGCCGCAGAGCTACATCCCTGGCCCTAAGTAACAGGCTTACTCAATGTTTTAGTTACTTTCTCATTGCTAGGACAAAATACCAAGCACCCACTCATTAAAGGAGGAAAGGTACGTTTTGACTCACAGTTTATAGCCACTGTAATCCATAGCCACCCTGCTCCAAGGCAGGGTGGCACGGCAGATGTGCACAGCAGAAGAGAAACATTCCATAGTGTGGCAGGCAGAAAGAAGCAAGCCTTCCTTCTTCTCTCCCTTTTTATTTCATTCAGGACACAAGCCTATTGGTTGTTGCCATCCACAGTGAGAATGGGTCTTTCCTCCTCAGTAGATCCATTATCTACACTGAGAACTATGCTAAACCAATCACAAGACTAATCCTGTATCCTGCTCCCGTGATCCAGTTACTACCAAAAATCTCCATGTATGAGCATATGGGGTTTAGGGGGGACATCTAGAAATAGGCCATACAATCCATTTAGACTTCTATAGCAAAACACCATAAACGGAGTAACTTACAAACCACAAATATTTATTTCTTATCATTCTGGAGGTTGACAATTCTAACATCAAGGCTCTAGCAAGGCATTTCCTGATGGGGGCCTGTTTGCCAGTTCATGGAAATTTCTCTCTGTATTCCTACATGGTGGAAAAGGAACCAGCTGGGATCTTGTTTATAAGAGCATTAATCACATTCCATAGGTCTCCGTTCTTAACACTTAATCACCTCCTGAAAACTCTGTCTCCTACTGCCATAACCTTGTGGATAAGAATGTTAAGATATAGTTCTAGGGAGACATAAACCTTCAGTTTATCTGCAGTGTCCCCATGAATCAATACACTGCCTCTGAAGACTTGTCAAATTCTTAAGAGATATGATCAGAACTTCAGGAAAATCTCAGCAATCAATGATTTAAATTGATATCTATATCACTCCTACCCCAGTTAAGCTGCATGTAAGATGAACATCAAATACATTTTTTATTGATACAACTTTGCTGACATTCATAGGTTGGCAGAACAGGGATGGTTTGGGGGTCTGCCACGTGTTGGGATCCATATTTCCTAGTGGTTTAGGTTCAGTCCATCACATCAACATGAAACAAGGTGCAAAGCTGATTTAAGTGATATGAAGGGATTTATTGCAGGGATCAGGCCTTCCATAATTGAGAGAAATGGTTAAGTAGACCATGTAAGTCTATGCTTGCCCCTCCTGAAGCTGGACCTCCAGTTCAAAGGGATAACAATCAAGGGGAAATGCATATGAAACTGGGAAAACACGGAAGGACAAACCGGAATGCATGAGAATGAACTGGAACCTGCCTCAGTCTCTAATGACTTCTGTGTATCCAACGTGGGTCATGCAGCGGTCTGAGAAGACAAGAAGAGCTACATTACTTCATGGTGGAACCACAGAAGACTCTAAATATGTGTCAGCATTCAAAGATAATAAAAGGGAGGCAGCTGCTTCCCTGTGGGGCATCTTATGACTGCTGGGATTTAAACCATACGGTAAGTTTCTCAACAGTAATGAGAAGAGTATACTTTCCTGCTGATTCAGCATTTTTCCCTTCAGACAAATTTTTATGTGCAGAACACAGAAGCTTTGAGTGTAAGCACGGTGCTCTCTAGCATCGCTCTAGAACTTACATCTATGTTGCATGAGGAAATCTGTACTCGGTAAACAAGTTGCCATTTCCCTTCTCCCTTAGCCTTTGGCGACCGCAAGTCCACTTTCTATTTCTGTAGGTATTATTATCTTAGACTCTTCATATAAATGGGATCATGTAGTATTTGTCCTTCTGTGATGCTTAATTTATATATATATATAATAATTTACATGTGTAATAATTTATATACATATATAGGTAAATGCTTCAAGTTTCATCCATGTAGTATTATATGACAAAAATTCTTTTTCTCTCACTGAATAGTATTCCATTAGTTCATACATTTATTCATCAATGAAAATTCTGGTTTTTTTCTTCTCCTGTCTCTTGTGAGTAATGTAGCAATGAATATGTAAGTGCAAATATCACAAGTTCTTTATTCTCATTTTTTAGATGAATACCCAGATGTAGAATTACTGGATGATATTTTAATTCTAATTTTAGTTTTTCAAGAGAATTCCATAGTATTTTCTATAGTAGTTACACCAGTTCACATTCCCATAAATAGAGCACAGGGTTCAAATTTGACCACAATTTTGTTAATTCTTGTTCTTTTCTTTGTGTAATTGTCACTCTACCAAATACTAGGCAATACTACATAGTATTTTCATTTGCACTTTTATAATGAGTATCTCTTTGAATATCTGGATTTTTGTTATGTTTTCATTGGAGAAGTGTTAATGTAAGTTATTTGGTCATTTAATAGCCTGAATATTTCTTTTCATGCCTTTAAACTGGATCTCTTTAAGTTATTCAGGCCATAATCTTTGTTATATCTATGGAATAAAAATGTTTTCTTTCTCATTCTATCAATTGTCTTTTAATTGTTTAAACCTTCACTTTGAAGATGTATTTTGGGTTAATATATTTCCATTTGTCTATTTTTACTTTTCTCATCTATATTTTAGTATCATATCCAAGAAGTCATTACCAAGACCAGTCATATGGTCATTTTCTATTATGATGTTTTTTGTTCCAGAAGCTTTACAGTTTCAGGTCTTCAATATTTAATCCATATTGAGTTGATTTTTGTGTGTGATTTAAAGTTTCAATTTTATTATTTTGCATATGAATGTCTACTTTTCCTGAAACTATTTATTAAAGAAACTATTCTTTTTCCATTGTTTAATCTTGGTAATATTATCAAAAACCATTCCTGCAGAAAATATAATTGGAACTGTGATAGAGATTGAAGTGAATATGTAAGTCATGCTTTGGGTTTTTGTTGTTGTTGTTGTTTTATGCTACGGAGCCTTGAGTTCATGACCTTGCTCATGTCAAGTAGGCATTGTGTTGCTGAGCTCTATCTCCTGCCCACAAATCACTTTAATAGGATAGATATTTTAATAATATTGTCTTCCAGCTTGTGAATAATGTTTCCATTTATCAATGTCTTTTTTTTTTTTTTTTTTTTTTTGGTTTTT
>NW_004955480.1:4568051-4591358 GCF_000276665.1 Chinchilla lanigera | reverse complement strand
GGAACCGAACTTACGACCTTGCGCTTGCCAGGCAGGTGCTTTGCCGCTGAGCTAAATCCCCAGCCCCCTATCAATGTCTTATTTAATTTCCTTCATGAAACTTTTGTTACATTAATTGTTTTGTTACATTTTCTCTGTTTTTTTTTCCTAAGTACTTCATTTCTTAATTCTATCACAAATGAGACATTTTTTAGGCTGTTTGTAGTTAATGTATATGAATGCATGTTGATAACATAATTTTGTAATAAAATCATGTTATACACAAATAATTGTACTTGTTTCTTTCTAATTTGGATGCCCACTGTTTTCTTTTCTTGTCTAATTGCTCTGGACTTCAAAAAATATGTTTATTAGCATGGAGAGAGTAGACGACCTTCCTTTGTAATTTATCTTATAAGAAGCGCTTTCAGTTGAGATAGCGTTAACTGAAGTCTTTTTACATATGGTCCATGTTTTGTTGAGATAATTTACTTCTATTGTTTATCTGCAGAGTGTTTTTACTATGAGAGATTAGAATTTTGTCAATTTGTTTTTCTGCATTGATTGAGATGACTACATAATTTCTCATTTTATTCCATTAATATAGAGCTATCATAAAGGTTGATTTTTATGTGTTGAAAGATCATTACATTTGAGATATAAATCCCACTTAGTCATGATGTTAAATATTTTGTTGAATTTTTTCTAGTATATTTATAAGGATTTTTGCATTTATATGATTCTGGGATATTCATTTTTAGCTTCCTTTTCTTTTGATGACTTTGGTTTTAATATTGGATGATACTTTTCTCCAAAATACATTTGCAATTGTTCCTTATTCTTCACTTTGGGAGGAATTTGAAATGGTTGACATTTATTCCTTTAAATACTCATTAGAATTCACCAGGGAAGCCATCTGTTCCTACAAGTTTCTTTGGTAAGTGGATTTAACACACTGAGTCAATCTCCTTACTAGCTAAAGATCTGTTTTCATTTTTAAGCAAGTCTAGTTAGGATGTATATTTCTAGAAATTTACCCATTAATTCTAGGTAGTCCAATGTTCTTACATATGATTTTTTCTACTGGTATTTTTTAATCCTTTTAATTTTTGTAACATCCACTCCAATGTCTCCTGTTTTTTTATCAAGTATTATTTGCATCTTCCTTTTATTTGCTAGCATAGCTGAAGACATAAATTGTGCTGGTCTTAGGGGAAAAAAAAGCTCTTAATTTGCTTAATTTTTCTCTTTTCTGTTTCTTTTATTTATGCCATAATGTTTATTATTTCATCCCTATAGTTAACTGTGGGCTTAGTTTCTTCTTATTATTATGTACAGTTAGGTTTTTAATTGAGATGCTTCTTCTTTTACAACATAGAAATTGGTTACTATAAAATTCCCTCTTACTATGTTACTCATCTCCTGAATTTTGGTATTCTGTATCATCATTTTCACTTCTTTTGAGACTTTTTCTAGCTTTCTCATTTCATTTCTTATGTGGTACACCGGTTGTTCAGGAATATGTATTTTAATCTGCATGTTGGTAACTTTTCCATATTTTTCTCTTCCATTACTGTATATTTTAAGTTGATTGTATTTACAAAGTATTCTTGTTATAATTTCTATCATTTTTAAAATTTGTTAAACTGCTTTTCTTTTATAATGTGGGAATGTTTGAGAAGATTATATAACCTGCTATTCTTGGGAGAAATGTATGTTTTTAACCTTAATTCAGTCTATTCTGATTTTCAAGTCCAATGTTTAAGTATGCTTTCTTCCTGAGTGTTCTATCCACTGTTGAAAGTGAAGTACCAAAAATTTCTGCTATTTTTGTGTTGTCCATTTTCTCTTTAACCCTAATACTTGTTACATACATTTATGTACTGTGATATTGTATGTATATATGATTGTCATATCTTCCTAACAAATTGACATTTTTTAATCTTTATACAAAACTCTCTTGTCTGCTTTCAGTGAGGTGATTTTCAGCTCTGTTTTACCCTAGGCTAATATAATTCTTAACTGGATTCTAGAATTCTGATGAAAGTATTTTGGCCTTTATGCCATTGTTATATCGGTGTTTCTATGGGCAAATAATTTTATTCCACAAACTTGCTAGCATTACCTCTGAATCAGCTCATTGTAAAGAGTTTCCCCAGATGTTCCACCCAGCCTGTATTGAAAATTAAATGTTCAGCAGCTTCACATGACCAGGTTGCTGTAAGAGAATGTTTGAAGTAGTCTTCATGCTTAGCAGGAATTTACTCAACTCAAAACAGGGTTTCTAGTTTGAAGAAAGGTAGAATATGTATGTTTAAAAGCTCTTGTCCATGCTGTGACACTTGTAAATGAAAAGACCAGCCTATTTTTCCTGAAGAACATATAGAATACACTTATGCATTTTCTTTATTACCTTTATATTTCTACCTATCTGATGTACGTTGTCTATTGGTTGTTTCTCTCCTTGTACAGTGGGCTATTTATGCCATAAACTCCAAAACTGAAAACTTCCTGGAAAACAGAAATGTTTAAAAAGGATTAGTTGAGTAAACCTTTCCAATATACCACACTAAGCATGCTCACATCAAACTTCATCAGGATGAAATCTCTGGTAGCTTTCAAGAGGTACTCTCAGATCTCAAATCGCTACGTATAAAACTGCACTTCTAAGAGAAGTCCATTTTAAACAGATGTGAGCAGTTTTTAATTTCTTCCATTGTGTAATCTATAATCTTGTCATCTTTCATGACATCCTTTGCAACTTTAACTCACTAATTGATTTTTTAATAATTTAACATTTTTCTACAAACAAAAGCAAGAACCTTGCCAAGTTTGTTCACTGCTATGTCTCCACATTCTACCACACAGCAGCTGTTTAATAAGCATTAATTAATTAACCAATTAATTTCACAGCACTAGCTCTTCAACTTTCACCCTTACCAGAGTGCTTATAGCCAATATCAGCTCATTTTATCATTGAAGAAACAGATGCCCAAAAATTATTAGTAAATTTTCTAAGATTAAAAGCAATATACCAGTGGAGCTTTAAGTGAAATCCAGGCCATCTTCAGCCCAGCAGTCATTGCATTCTGCTTAGAGGCTTTAGGGAACCCCACCTTCAAAACTATTTTGAAAATCCTTAACCATCAGAAGTAGGTAGCCATTCCTTTTGTAGAAGAAAACTCTTACCATTGATAGCAAAGCCTCTAACGTCATCAGAATAATGCTCCCTCCTATTGTATTATACAATTCTCTGCTTTTCTTCCCTTCCCACTGGTAATCCTTCTCAGTTTTCAATGACTTCATGTCATTTGTCCTTCCTAAGCTCTGTTCTCAGAATAAATATCCTGTGTGAAAAGCTCTGTCCTTTCCCATGGCTTTAGTTACCATATATAAATTTCTGGCTCCTAAATACTTGTCTACACAATAATAAGTGATATTTGTGCCCCGCCCAAATCTTCTCAAGTCTCTGTCCTGTAGCTTCTGTGTGCTTTGCTGTTAGTGGCTCATGTGTGTAACTGTTAGGCAATTGCTCTTGGGCACTGGAATTGTCTTACTCATATGAACAGTGGGAGTACCTGAAAGTGTTATGTACTCCTATTCCTACATTCTGGAATATGAAATGAAGCTCCTGTAATTCCACTGCGATGGATTCTCCAGTGTAATTTATGTTATACATACCTGTACAGGAGGGGGAATCTATATATCTGCAATAACTCCAGAGCTTGCTCTTCCCTGTTCAACTCCCTCATTTCTTTAATAATCCATCTTCATCAAAGTCCTTGGTTTAGATCACATTTGAAAAATAACTTCCCCTATGCCAAAAAGTTAATGCCTGCCTCCTAAACTCCAAATTTGTACCTCCAATTGCTTTTGGGCAACTTCACCTGAATATCTGGTGAGCATAGCTCTTCATGGTTGAAGCACCAACTCTATCAGTTGAATTCTCTCAGCAATCATTAAAGAAGCTTTGCAAGGTTTAGATATTTTGCTGTCCACACAGCTTCTACTCTACAGAGTGATGATTGCAAACATGTAAACCCCATCATCATCCTTTGCTACTATGTGTAAAATTGAAACACATCCCACTGAAAGCTCACAAGACATCTGAAATTTTTACAAAGCTTTCAGTATGTAGGCCTGGGCTTACCTTCACAGTCTCTGTAATTCAACCCAAGTTCTCAAATCACCTGAGAAACTGACTTCTCACCTTCAGATCCTTCTCCAAAAGACTTTCTTACTTTGCAGTGTCATATTATTTTCAAATACCTCCCACCTTGTATTACCACCATGTTCAGTCTTCCTTCTTCTATCACTTTTACTCATACAGTAGGCAAATATTAAGCTCCTACAGTATACCAGGTCCTATTCTGGAAGGTAAAGTAATCACATCATTAACTTCATAGCACTGCACAGTTTGGTGGCAAAGAGATAGTAATTAATTAATTCATTCATTCATTCATTATACAAACAAGTGTAAAAGTGCAACTGTGCTGAACAGCACAGAGAAAACATGCACAAAACTACTGAACTGAATAGATTTTATCCTGACTAGTACAAACTCCCTGATGAAGTAATAATAATGTTTGAGTTTAGAGCTGAAAAATATATATTCACTAAGTGAAGAGGAGTAGAATGAGTATTGAAAATGTAAGCAATAACCTGGGGAAGACCTTACAATGGGAAGAAACATGTTATGCAAGTGAGAACAAAAGCTGGAATTCAGCTTAGTTGTCATGGCCCAGGGAGGCTTTCTACTCATCCACACCCATAAAGTTGGCCCCGTGCAAGGCTGGCATGCCTTTGCGTGTGCTTTTCTGTGCAGTGCACTGTGCTGCCCTTTCTGGTGGAGCACGACAACTGTCTGTTGACTTCATGATATCACTCATTATAGTGTAACTTCTTAAACAGTTCTTTGTGGTGTTTATCACATCCCTAGAATACATTGTGAGGCTGATTTCAGGAGGAAGGGGGATGGGAATTAAGGAGAAAAGAAAAGAATAAGGAAAAGAGAAAAGGGGAGGTGGAGGAATAGGCAGGTAAGACCATCATTAAAAAAGTGACCTGACATTTGGGTTCTAAGAAACTATTCAAGATATGAGCAGCAGTAATTTACTCTAACATATAAGAAATAAAGAGTTACTTCATAGCCTCACACTGGACATGGAAACTAATGTAGCGATGTTGGGAAAAGATACTTTGGGGTCTCTCAATATCCAACAACACAGTTTCCAAGGAAATCAAAAATAATGAAAAATTGAGTGTTAGGTGTTGTAGTGTACTGGTCAGTGGGTAAATCTTCCAACAATGGTGAGCTCAAGAGACATGAGCCCTGGAAATAAACTGTGAAGAAAGTTTAGCAGAGGAAATTACTTGAGAAAAGTAAAAGCAATAACAGAGTCAAGCTGGTTATGATAGAAGAATAAACATACAAAATTGTGGGCACAAAAAGAAACCTTTTTCTTTTCCCAAAATTATAGACGACCTGGCAGGGTTTGGGGGAGAAAACCTTTGTTTAAGTAGGTTGAGCAATATTAACATGCTTACATTGACCATTTTTTAATGTACAAAAAAGTCTAAATGACCTAACTAACCTAGTACTAATTAAAACTGAAAATGAAGTAAAACAGAGCACAGTGAATCTCTAATCATCTTCTAACCTGTCTGCTGTAGAAATATATTATCTATCTCATGGTAAATAAGTTTCTGGACCTTTAGCAGCCGATAGTATATACTGTTCTGGAAATAGAGAAATAAGTTTTATATGGAATAAGAATATGCATTTATTGTTCATTAATTTGTTTAACAACTATCTCTTGGTCTCTCTGTAGGTACCAGGCATTGCACTAGTGCAACAGCAGTGTTAGAAAATACACCCTTGGGTATGAAATAAATATTTAAGAAATAAATTAAAAATAAACAGATATTTGAGTATGATAAATATTAGGAAGAAAATTATAGCACACTATGAGAGGATGATGGGGGCTATTATGGGCTAGGTTACGTCCTTTCAAAACATACATGTTGAAGTTCTAATTCTCATTACTTAATCATGTAACTATTCTGATAATGTTTACTAAATTTAATAAATTTTAAATGAGGCCACTAGGGTGAACCCTAGTCCAGTGCCCCTGGCATCCTTACAAGAAGAAAGTAGAACACACATTGATAGAGAAGGTCAAGTGAATATACAGGGAGAAGACGGCCATCTACTAGCCAAGGTGCAAAGCTTCGGAAGAAACAAGCCTTGCTTACATCTTCATCTTCATAAAGAATGGCTAAACAATACATTTCCATTGTTTAAGATATTTAATTTGTGGTACATTTAATGGCAGTCCTAGAAAACCATTAAAAGTTGTTTTGGAGAGAGCTGAGAGTAAAAGTTGGATTAGATTTCACTAATTTTGAGGAGTAAAAGTAAAAATTATGTGGGTCATGCTTTAATAGAGAGACAGCATAGGCAAAGGAATCTGTATATACCTTAAAGCCAGAAACCCAACCTGCCCTATGCCCTGTGAGTAGTGGTTGACTCACCCATTTAAGCCATAGTAGACCAATGGGGCTGCTATGTGGTTATTGCTTCATTCATAGTTCACATTAGACATCAACTTCAAGGCCAAACTTCCAAGCTACTTTGAGTCATTTAGTTTTCCTACATCATTAATATTAAAACTTACAATGCAAAATACTCATTTAACCATGGCTGGATGTTGGGCATTATTATAAGTACTATACCAAGGAGTCAAGAAGCCAATATCTCCACCTCATTAGGGAGTAAAAGTGTTAGGGTGCTGCACAGAAACATGATGATGGATAGGGCTGTATTTCTGCTCAGTAGCTTAAACTTCTGCTTAGTGAGGTCTGCACACGATTTAACACATGCCATGAAGCACTTCGAAATGTAATATAAAACTGTTTATTGCTGCTGATCCTTAGGGTCAAAGTACTCATGTGTAACTCAGTGGATCCTTGCTGATGTTGACAGCCTAATGTGTCTTTATCAGAAAAACACACACACATTTATCATGTTAAGGAATCTTTCAGGCAGAGACATCACATATTTCTGCAATGGGAAATGAACGCTCACTTTCTTGGAATCTTGGTGTCCTGAGTGGTTTGTGGACAAAGATGTCAATATTAGTCTAGATTTATGAGCAGAGCCAAAAGAAAGACAACGTGAATGCTCATAGTTAGTTAAAGAAATCACTGAGAAGAAGATTGTGGAAGAAATACAAGGGTAGCGCCTAGCTTGTGTAATGGTAACCTCATATCTTTTTAAGATTTGAGTTCAGCTATTTCATTCTAATAATAGTGCTTATCATTATATCATTACTATTACTATTGAAAACACTGCTAAGACAACAAATACTCATCATTAAAATGCACAATATTTTATTGTTTATAAATTTATTATAAGAATATGTACAATATCTATGGAGGACATCACCATGGGCTCCAGATCTTCATCTGGACTCCTGCAGGACATTGCCATGGGATCCAGGCCCTCAGCTGGATTATTTGTTCTTTAGTGTGTTGACAGATTTTCTGCACTTTCTTTTTGTACATGTCTCTTTGGGTGACTACTATAAAATATTTCTATGAAATATGTTGTCCTGTATTATACTGTTCCCCTTGAAAAATCCAAAGCACACCAGTATCTAATTCTCACTATATGCCCTATACTGATACACCTGATAACATTCCAAGCCAAACAACTTCCCTAAGTTATTGTATATGTCTACATTACAGACTTCAAAATGTCACTAGGAATATTATCTAATATGTCCGTGTAGCAAGTGTTTTCAATAATGATAAAATTGGAATGTTCAGTAAAGCATTCACCCATGCTAATATAGGTAGCCAATAAATGTCTAGAAATAAGGTAAAACCTAGAAGAGGCTTATAGGTCTATATGAGAAGAACAGAAATATTGTCTTTCTCACATTACGTCTGAAAGAGAAATACAGAAATAATCCTGAATAAGGCACAGCTTTTATCAATTAAATATGTGTTGCCCAGTCATTGTTACTAAGTATAGTACAATGAGATTTTTAATTGAAATTTTTATTTTAATAAATTTATAAGAAATGTGCCATATGATATTGTAAGAAATGATAGAGGTTGGGTATCTCCACCCATGTTTCCTCAGGGGTAACATCTTCCAAACCTGTGACGCTATATCACAATCAGGATGCTGACATCAGTCGAGTTAAGAGGTAAGAGATTAGTGAACATAAAGATCCTTCTCAGTGTCTTTTTATAGCACAACCTTCTCCCTTGTATCACCAATACCTCCTGAACCCTGAGAACCACTAATCCATTCTTTCGTCACTTCAAGATGGTTATATAAGGGCCGGGGATATAGCTCAGAGGCACAAGCACCTGCCTGACAAGCGCAAGGTCCTGAGTTCAATTTCCTGGTACCAAAAAAAAATTTTTTTTATATACGTGCAATACTGCAATGTAAACTTTGGGAACTGGTTTTTCTCACTGAGCACAGTTCAATGAATTTTCATTCAGATTTGGGGGAGCGGGGATCATATAACCCATTCCCTTTAATTTCTAAGCAGCAGTTTCATGATATGAATGTGCCACAGTTTGTTGAAATATTCAGCCGTTGAAGAACATCTGGCTTTCCAGTTGATGAGTACTCAAATATACAAATTTTGTATGAACATAAATTTTCATTTCTCTGGGAGAAATGCGTAGGAGTACAATCACTGAGTAGTGTGATAACTGGATTTATATTTTTAAAAAATTACCCATATATTTTGAAAATAGGTGCACCATGTCACATTCTTACCCACCAATATATGAATGATACAGGTTTTCCATGTATGCTCCAGTTTTTAATGCTGTCTTTATTTTTGGTCTGGCCTATTCTTACATGAAAGTAGTAATATCTCATTGGAGTTTTATTTTCCACTTCCTTGATACACAGGGATAATTAGCAACTTTTCACATGCTTATTTGCCATCTGGATAGCCGTTTCAATGAAATGTATTTTTTATCTTTTTTTTTGTGAGTCTTGTCAGTTCTTATATATTCTACATGCTATGCCTATGTTGACTATACTGTCTTCAATTAAGGGACACTTTTTCTCCCCTTGTGTGGGCAAACACTTTTAATTTTGGTTTTCTTTTTTTTGAGACAGGGAGTCACTATGTAAGGCAAGTTGATCTTGAAGTCACAGGGTTTGTTTTGTCTCAGCTTTCCAAGTACTGGGGTTACAGGCATGTACCACCACTCCTGACTAACATTTTTCATTTTGATTAAATACAATTTGTCAATTTTTTCATTTATGAATATTTTAAGTGTAAAAATCTAAGAAATCTTTACCTAAGTCGATCTCCAAAAGCTTTTCCTCTAGTTATTTCAGAGTTTGATAATTTTACATTCTGTAGTTAAGACTGTGATTAACTTTAACTTAATACTTGTAAAAAAAGTGTAAGAGTTTGTTGAAGGTTCATTTTTTAACCTAAGGATGACCACTGGCTTTTGCTTTAGTTTTTGAAAAGATTTTCTTTCCTGTCAAACTGATAATGTATTTTTGACAAAATTCAATTGATTAAAAATATGTGGATCTATTTCTGGGTTCACTATGATGCTTCATCGATCTAACTGCCAACATGACAATATAATCTTTAGCCTTGGTCATTGTGGCTAGAAAAAATATCTTCAAAGTAGAACCCTCCCACACTGTTCACCTTTATCAAACTTACTGTATCTATTCCAGTTATTTACCCTTTCAGATTGTGAACTAATCTTGACTAAGCATATTTTAAAGCTCCTGGTGTGATCTCCTTAGGAAACACCTTTTTTGTGTATATAATATTGGAAAGTTTTGACATCTTTACAATATGAGTCTCTCAATCTAAGAGGATTGGCCATTTCTTTCCATTTTCCATATTTGTTATTTTCAAACCTAAATACTTAGCATTCATAATTAATGCTAGTAGTATTATGTTTTACATTTTTTGTGTACTAATTTCTATATAGAGAAATTGAATTGATTTTATGTTCAACTTATAATTTATGAATTTTTTAATCTTACCCATTGGTTCTAAAAGGATATTTTTAAAATTTTATTTTAAAATAAAATTTTATTTTAAAGATTTTTTTATTTTAATAAATAAAATCATAGGAATTAACAATGGCTGTTGTATTACACATGGTTATCTTCAAAGAAGTTTCTCAGGTTACCAGATGTCAGGGTTTTTATAGATTTTTATATGAGGACTATTACATGGTTGTGGCATCTTCAAAGGAAGGCAGATTTGTGCCTTTTGTGCTTATCAGGATTTTTTTTTATTTCGGTCCTCACCTTATTGAATGTGCTAGTTTCCTGTACTATGTTGAGCAAGAGGGTTGAACATGGCCATTGGCACATTGTTGCTGAGCTTGGGAGGAAGATTTAGTCATTAAATATGATGTCAGCTGTAGGGAATTGGAGGACGTTTTAATCAAGCTGAAGACATTTCTGCTAAAGTCTGTCAAATGCTTTTGTGTTTCAATGTCTATGATCATGTGATTTCTTCTCTTTAGCTTGTTTATATGTTAGATTGCATGCTTTGTTTTTCACATTGAACCAACCAATCATCTTTGGAAGAAACTAATTGTTATGCTATACATGTATTTTCATAAATTCTTTGAATATATGAATGAATCATATTTAGTTAAATTACGGAGTTTGTACATGTGTTAATGTGTATGCTGACATACATTTATAGTTATATTGGTTAGTACTTTTCTTTTGTTAGTGTTTTTCCTGATTTTCTCTACATAGTATCAGAGAAATATTAACTGCATAATATGAATTTAAAATACTTTTTCTTCATTTTCTGGAAGATACTAGATGAAGTTGATGCTGCTTTTCTTTAAGCCTTTTCTAGAATTTACCAAATCATCTGGGCCAGTAGACCTTTATATAGGAGCTTTTATTTCTATCTCTTTTTCAGCTAAAACTTCCACTTCTTGGTAGGTGAACTGCTACTTAAAGTTTGTTTCTTACTGGGAGAGTTGTGATAATTTGTATTTTTCAAGGAATTCTTCTATTTTAACTAAATTGTCAACTTTCTGTGCACAGTTGCACTATTCAGTTATATTTTACAAGTATGCAGGCTACTTTATTTCTGATTTTGTTAACTTGCATCTTCTTTCTTCTTTGTATGTCCTTCTAGAGGCTTGTCAGCTTCATCAACTGTTTCAAAGAGCACAGATTTTTCTTGATATTCTCTATTGCTTTTTTGGTTTTTTTCTTTGACTATCTTCTTCATGCTTAACTTTATTTCATTTTATTCACCTTGCTTTACTTTTAACAGAGAAATATAAATTATTGATTTGAAAACTTTTACATTTTTAATGAGTGCATTCATAACTTTAAATTTCATTCTCAACCCTAATCTACATGTGCCTCACACATGTAATTTGTTTTTCTTTTTCATTTAATACAATGTACAGACAATGTTCCCCAGTTTACTATAGGGTTATCGTAAACAATCAATAATCCCATAGTAATTTGAAAATATAGGTGGAAAATGCATTTACTATATCAATACCATCGCTTCTAACATATTTCACTGTAGGGTATACCAGTTGTTTACCCACTGTAGTTTGTTACTCTTACTGTCACTAGAAAATATCCTCCCACCTATAGGGGGTGAGGAAAAGATCAAAATTCAAAGTAAAAATTCTACTGAGTGTACACTACTTTTGCACTGTCAACAATTTTAAAAATTGTGAGTCGAACTATTCTAAATTTGGGAATGTTTTTGCTTTATTTTCCATTAGATTCTGTGGCTATTTTAGAAACGTGCAATGTAGTCTGCAAATATGTGGAAACTATCTTGTTTCATTCTGACACTGATGTTCATGAAGCTGTAGATTGTGTTTGCTGCCAAACTGATTTTGTTTATTTATTTTTCTGGGTTTTGCCACTTTTTTTTGTCTTTTTGAAACAAGGTTTCACTCTGTACTTTAAGCTGCGCTCAAACTCACTTCTTTGCTGCCAAATTTAAAAACAACTGATACTTTTTAAATCCTTTTCAGCCTACTTTATAGTTCCACTCCTCAAATATTAGATAGATGATAGATGATAGATAGATAGATAGAGTTAGAGATGGCAGATATAGAGATATATTATTAATAATCCTGTGTGTGTGTGAGGCTGTATTCCTTTGCTTGGTTTGCTGTGGCTTTCAGCTTTTCTGTTGTTCAGACTGAGTAATTCCTAGTTTAATTTTGTTTTGTTTTTCTGCAAGTTTTCTTTTTAATTGAAACCTGGATGTTTTGACATTATGCTACAAACTCTGGATCTTATTTGACTCAGTGGTAATGTGGCCTCCTCTGACAAAGATCTTGTAGGAGAGGGGTCTCTATAACAGACAGGTGGAGATGCACTTGTCAGCCTTTCAGGCTCCACTGAAACCCAGAAAGGAGGCTGCCCATCTCTGCTGGGCTTGGCCAGAGGCTCAGTCTTTCCATCATCGAGCCTGTGCTGACACAATGGCGGGATGCCGGAGAGCATCATGACTGGTCCTCCGCCACTCAACAGGAACACAACCGCGGAGCGACCTCATTGCTAGGGGTAATCACGATCTTGACTCTCCACTAGCATCTTCTGATTCCAACGCAGGAGGGAGCGCGGGGCACAACCTTACTACTGAGTGGGAGGCAAATGTCCAGGCTTCCCACAGGTCTCCATAAACACCTCTGGGAGGATCCTCATTACTGCCCAGTGGGGATGAACATCCTAGCTCCCTTCCTGGCTTTCTCTGACACCATCTCAGTGGGCGATTTGCAATGCTCATTATAGCCTGACCAGGGTGGAAATCTAGGTTCTGCACTCAGTGTTTCCTAGGGTGGATAGGCTGAGATAACCATTGTTCTGGGCATATTGGCCAGAGTTATAGCAATTATTATATAAAAGTTCTTATTTGTTTGATTAAAGAAAGTAGTCTTAGGGGCTGGGGATTTATCTCAGTGGCAAAGCGCCTGCCTGGCAAGCGCAAGGTCGTGAGTTTGGTTCCCGGTACCAGAGAAAAACCAAAAAACCAAAAAAAAAAGAAAGTAGTCTTTTCTTGGACACATTTTTTAAAAATTCTATCTATTTGCATTTCTGGAATGCTGACTTTTCCAGCAAACATTGTGGGATACACAGTCCAAAGTAAAAGTAAAACCCAGTGAACCCACATCATTCTTTCAGTACTAATATTCCAGGGCAGTGTGTCCTCTCTCTGCCATTTGGAATCTATTTTACATTTTAGTAGAGTTTTTATCTGTAAGTTTTGCCTAATTTTCTATCTATAGTTTAAAAAGATAAATAGAGCAAGAATCTTTGTAGAAGTCCTCCATAAATAATGATTAGCACTTCCATGTATTATTTACTCCATATATTTTTGGAGTGTACACTAAATTCCAAGTGATACAAAATGACTAATGATTTACATTTTGAAGGAGATGAAAGTTTAGTGAGGGGGACAGATGTTAAAGAAATACAAAGTAATTAGTTACTGGCAATTGAACTAAGTTGTACTGTACAAAGTAGCATAAAACCAAATATAAGGAAACAAATTTATCTTTATTCAGTATTTTCTGCAATATCTGATGGCTATATTAGTTGTAAATACTATTATATCAAAAAGAATTTTTTAATCTAAATAGGATAGAATACTAGTTTGCATCATTTGAAATGAAACAGATAATACAGCATCTCGATATTCAATAAACACATGATGTAATGCTGGCTGAAAATGATGCTCATGGATTTTGAGTGCTGAATTCAGAATCTGAGGGTCTCTCTAGGTGGTACATCCTGTTGCTTTGGGGGATGTTATAATGAATGACGATTCTGCATTCTCTGATTCTATCTTATTGCTTAAGAAACATGTAATTCCAGGTTTAGTGAATTTTATTTCTATGCCACTATGGTGAGTCTTAGGTATTATATTGCCTAGGAAACTCTCTAGTGTCATAAGATTATTCATTATGGAATGTTCAGCCACTTTATTTGTCTTTGATTGGACTGACTTCATTGTCTACCATCTTCCAAAGAACATGCTGACATTTTTAATTTGATGGACTGCTGAGAAACCACGGCAGGATATAGACCAACCCATCAATAGTGAATTGAGGATTTCATTGATGTGGAGAGCTAATTAGATGACTATGGGGAGTGGGACACTGATTGAAATCCATATGGCTTTTCAGTGCTCTCTCTGTAGGGCTGCTCCTGAGATGAATTGTAAATGAAGATGACTTGTTCTCTGCTCTCACTGCCATCCTGTCTTACGCTTATTTGCCAAAGGTCCACTGCCAAGATACTGCTCCACCCCCATAACCTAGAGTCCAAAGTCAAGCAGTAATCATCTATTTCACAGGTCTTGAAATAGTTTTCAGGTTGTCCTGAGGAGATACTAATTACCAGCCTTCTGACTGTTTATCAGACATATAGAGTCTTCATAATTTCACTTAACTCTTGGTTGAGCTTGAATACTTCAAATATAACTCCAACTGCTACATTAATATGTATGTGTATAGATAACATAGAGGTGTTGTATGCTTATTTGCACTTTGTATATATAGTTGGTACTAAATCCCTGCACATAGATCAACCCCACAAAGTTATGGGGACAGTTACTAAACTTATTAGACTTGAATGTGAATTCCACTCCTGTGACAGAGAGCTACTGCCATATTGCAGATTTTATAAAATTAATAGATATTACTCTTCTTCTTAAAAACCCATTCACTAAATGTTGAAATATGACATTTTTCTTCCGATATCCATTGTATCTTTGCTCTGCCTTATCTTGAGCAAGTTCTCTTAGGTGCAAAATCAGCTTTTGCTATTGAGTAAAGTGCCCCTTTGGCAGTGACAGCATACCCAAATATTTGACTTGCCTCATGCCCCTTGCAGTATGATATTCCTGCCTTTCCACACCAAATATTTGCGTAGGTTTTTTTTTTTAAATGACTGGATCTTATTTTTGCTGTCACCATTAACACTCCTATTTGAGTCAATCTAATTTTCATTTTTTATTTATTTATTTATTTTTTTTGGTTTTTCTCCGGTACCGGGAACCGAACTCATGACCTTGCGCTTGCCAGGCAGGCACTTTGCCAGTGAGCTAAATCCCCAGCCCCCTCTAATTTTCATTGTTAAATAAGATACTTTTAAGAAATAAGTAACATTACTTTTGGTTATCTTTTAAGTGCCAGAAAAGACACAAATCACCCGCGCTATACCCATTATCTCTTTACTCCTCACAACATTCACATCCAGGTATTACCATATTTACCTTTTTAAGTCCATAGCAGCAATCCAAAGAAATCAAATAACATATATAACATTGCATATATAGAAACTGATTGAAGTAAAACTTAAATCTTAGTTTTCCTGACCAAAAAATGTCTGAGCTCTTCATTTAGAAGTATGCTTCTTACAGTCAAATGATGAATTTACTATAATAAACTAATATTTATTTTTAAAGGAGGAAAATTATGTAGCCTATCTATGTGGGTTTAAATTAAGATCTTCATACTATTACTTATTATTTCCAAAAGGCATGTCTTTTTACTTATAACTGTGATACAAATTTCAAAGTAAAAGATATTTTATTGCAATGATACCACTGAAATCTACATTAAATAAAACCAATCTCGCAATATTCCACTCTGTTTTCATACCTGCTCTTTTAGGGCTTCTCCTTTTCATTTAATGACAATTACATTCTTCC
The DNA here is from genome assembly GCF_000276665.1 of Chinchilla lanigera. Taxonomy (NCBI): domain Eukaryota; kingdom Metazoa; phylum Chordata; class Mammalia; order Rodentia; family Chinchillidae; genus Chinchilla; species Chinchilla lanigera. Next base: position 4,575,642 of record NW_004955480.1, on the reverse strand, counting down.
AAAATGTCGAGGAAAGTAATGATGTCATCCTTAACTCTCCTCTGTTTTTTCTAATTCCCACAAAATGAAATCCTCTAAATTTTATCTTTGAAACATACCTAGAATGGAAGCTTTTCTTATCATCCCCATTGCCCCCATCCTGGACCGGCCATGGTTGTCCCCCCGCTGCTTGAGTAATGTATAGCCTGACACCTTTAATTCAAGCATGAACACATTTCTCAAAAATTCATGCTTAGATGTAAATCAGATCATATTCATGTTCTATACTCTGCCCATGGGTTGCCAAAAGAGTCAGAAGAAATGTCAAAGACTTTCTATTACTTATCAGGCCCTCTATAGTGAGGCTCGTGTTTTTACCTCTCCAACTAACCTCATCACATACTATGCACTCCGTCAAGCATAGTATTTAGCTCTTTGCATCACGTGGATCTGATCAGTCATCAAATACACACTTGCTTTTGGGCATCCGTATGTGCTGTTTCCCTCTGCCAGAAGTAGCCTTCTGCTGTTATCTACCCAGAAAGTCCCCACTCTTCCTTTAAGCCTTCAAGAAGACTTCATCTACTCCGTGAGGACTTTCTTGATTTTAGTATTAAAAACTGTGGTCCTTTTTAATCCTCTCCAGTCCTCTTCAGTATTTAATTTTTCTTTCAAATCATTGATCAGCATCTCGTACTCTGCATATTTTATATATTTATATTGAGGACTTCTGCTGTTTTCGGTATGATAAAAAGATATATTTCAGATATATTATGTTTCTAGTTATAATAATTTTAGTGACTTCTATTTCTAAGAAATAGAAGCCTAATCATTATATAGTATGACAATATATATTTGCTGAATGGAAGAAAACATTTAAAATGAATAAAATTTGCAAACCCTGGTTGCCTAATAGATAAGGCATTGGCTTCCTAAAATTAATAAAACTATGAAACCAATAAAGTTAAATATGAAAACAATGGTTTAATACTGTAGATTAGTTTTATGACATGTTAATTTGCTGAAACTAATTTTCTTATATTGCATTCAATGATAGAAATACATTATTATATTTGCATGTTTTATGTTTTACTTGTTTTTGAATTGATTCTTTTGAATTTGGCTATGTGGAGCCATCATCATTACTATCATATAATTTTCTTAGTAACAATAAAATTGTTCATTATTTTGATGGGATGATCAGTATAATGGTGTACTTCAAGCTATAATACAGAAAAAGAAAATTCTTTGCATATTTACTATTACACTTATTGGCAATGAAATGTGGATAATTAGTGTATAAAAGATGGGAAATGATCCCCAAATCAATTCACCATGTGAATGTGGCACCAATAGCATGTATTGTTCGTTAAGCCCATATTTTATGATTTACAGAGACTTATTTTCTTTCAAAAACTTACTTTTGCCCCTGGTTGTTTCCTGTTTGATTAATTGTGAATGCCCAACATGTTACCTCACCAGCGAGGTCACCCTGTGAAGATGATCATAAACACAAATCTAAGCAGGCACGCTGATACTTAACTGCAAGCTTGTCATACAAACAACCCACAATATGCCCTGTTTTTTTAAATGAGCATAAAAAGAAAACACAAAGTTCATGAATTCAGATATCTAGATATCTGCAGATATCTATATCTGCAGACCCCCAAAATCCACAGAGCACCATTTGCAAAAATGTCTGTGTAACCCCAAAGAGTGGGCAAGGCAAAGTGTAATACATAATACTTGGTAATATTATAAAATATCAACAGAAAAAGAGGTTTTCAATTTGTTGAAAAGAACAGACTTGTAAAAGAAGAGACATTTTTGCTAAGGACAATTTAACAGGTGGAAAGTGAAGATGAATGAAGTTTATTCAGGTAGAGAAAATTTCAAAAGAAAAGAATTAGAGGCAAGAGAGTCCTAGGTTTCAAAAATTAAAAATAACGATAACAGCAACATTGATAACATCAGCAACAACAAAAATGCTTGGAAAACAGAATATAAGTACATACTGTTCGTCCACTCGTATAAAAAAATAGTCTGGCATTAGGTATATTAGGAAATGGTGATGAACATTAAATAAATAGTGACTTCCTCACCATGCTGGACACTCACACATAAAATCAGGCTTAACATTGCCTGAAAACCTTGATGATTAAAAATCCTTTGCATTTCTTTTTCCTTCTAACTAGGCTTAGAGTGTTTCATCGATGGCTCCAAGATCATACAACTGAACACATCCCAAGATTTCAATCTTAAGTCCATATTTAACTGCTATGTTCTGCATCTTTATGGGGGAGAGCATGAACCATTTCAACAGCTAGAACTCACAAACACCATGCATGATTGATAGCTGATGAAAGCAAAAAAGAAAAAAAAGAAGGAAACAAAGAGAAGACAAGATAAAGTGCAGAAGCAAGAGCAAGAAGTAATACTGTGAAAAGGAAATCTCTCAAAGGTTAGTAAAATCTCACAGTTTCACTTTTCTCATGAGGCCAGAGAGTGAGAGAAAACCTTACTGATGATCTTTTGCATTTTAAGAAACCACCCATTAAAATGTAGTTCTCGTTTCCTTCTCTCTCTTTCCAAACTGTCCCTTCTGCAGCTTCCCACTGCCACCTCATCTCAGCAAGGCTTTTCACTTCAAGCTCTGTAATGGGTCTAAAGGCTCACTTTTATTTTGGCAATAACTAAATATTTTAGCAGTTTATGCCCATGAATCGGATGTAAGCAGGTGTTGGCCTTCAGTAACCTTGTGAATGCTGAATCTGATCTATGAAATTTTTTTTAAAAAATCATGTTAATATTTTTCTGTTCAGGTCCACACTCAAAAGGACTTCTGGATAAAAATGTTTAAAATTTCCAAAATCCATGGCTCGTGAGGCTCGTGTTTTTACCTTTAAGATAGTCCCCCAAAGACCAAGCAGAAAGGATAAAGTGGTTTTATTTTTCTCCTTAGTAAATCATTTAAATTTCTTAATGAATTCTTTCATCTATCACTTGGAGTCTACCTGTCTGTCACTATTCAATGCTGGAAATAACACTATATTGCTTCAGATGCAATGGAACAATGTTATACTGACCAACTTTAAATGATCGGAGCTTTAAATTTTTTACACCAACTTTCTTACCTGAGAAAAGCAAAGGAGCACTTCACAAAAGAGTAGATCTCACCCAAATGGCATAATAAAAACACTAAGGCTAAGTATGCTTTCATATTTAAGAATATCACCTAACATGAAATACAGAAACAAAAAAATAAAAAATTATAAGGAAAGTACAATATTCCAGAAAGAAAAATCTTTAGAAAACTATTACTAGTAACCTACTAAAGATAAAGGAAGATAATGTAATCATGAAGTAAGAATAAAAAGTTACAAAAAAATACGTAGAAACATAAGAACTCTTTGTCTTAGAACGTGACTTAAAATTAATAAAATACACATTAAGAACTATCAGAGATGCATTGCAAGATTCCCAGTGTTTGAACGAGAGCCCCAACAAAGAGATCAATGAAAAAAGATAAACTGTCAAAAAAGTAATTCAAGACCTAAACTGAGGTTCCTAAGTCCCCAAATTAAGATAGTCCCCCAAAGACCACCAAAATTGCAGAAACAACTCACCAAAGCACTTATGAAAATTTAGAAAACTGAGAACAAGGAAAATTCCACAAAAACTGCAGGAAAGTCAGTTTTACCTAATGTATCAAGAATGATGTTGGCTCAGACGTTTTCACACTGACGAAGGGTGTCTTGGGAATTCTAAGAGAAAATCATTTCCATCTTAAATTATCTGACCAAGAAACCCTAAAGGGAATAAAGGGATATGTAACATGACCATTCTCAGATTTATCTACCTTTCAGCTTTTCTTGAGACGCTATCAAAGAATATACTTCAAAACATGAAAGGTCAAGTCAAGAAATAGACATGATGTAGCGAAGTAGATATATCTGTGAGATTCAATAGGTTTGAGATATAGGAAAAGTGGAGAAATTTGACACATAAGGAAAATTCAGGGAGTCCTGGGCACATTTCATAGCTATAAGCCACAAGGAGCTACAGGGCAGTTGAAACACGGGCAGTTCAAATGGAGATATGACGTGTAAAATATATATGACATTATTAAAACAATACAAAATACTTTAATTTGTATATTTATCATATATTTGAATGTTGACAGTTTTGATACATTGAGATAACCACAATATGTTATGATAGTAATTTTACTCACTTAATGTGGTTGCTAGAGATGTTTAAATAATATATGTAGCTCAAATTATTTATCAGACAGCATTTCTAAAAGCAAGAATAATTGTCTCAAACCAAGAGTTATGAAGCAGCTCCATACATTGTCCAAACTAAATGGGTTCAAAATATTCCTTCTAAGTCATAAAATTAATAGGTATAAAATTAAAGTGATTCTTAAATTGGGGGGCAATTTATCCTATTTTGAAAGAATTTACAGTTGACTTAGTCATAAGCATGTGGAAAAACAAGCAATGAAGAAAGGAACAAAACTGAAAAGAACACAAAATATAAAAGTTAAGAAAATATAGGGGCTAGGGATTTAGCTCAGTGGCACAGCATCTTCCTACCAAGAGCAGGGATGTGAGTTTGATTCCCTGTATCAGGAAAAAAAAAATAGAAAGAAAATATCAACATTGTATTTTGTGGCCCAACTGTGAATATTGTTTACAAAGATACAACACAGATAATGATTTATATTACTGATAAAATTGATTGCTGATACAATACTGCAGTATAAATAATTATAAGTAATGTAGTCCTAATTTAGGTAGGATGAGATAAGATTTCATGTGTAATGAAGACTTCAAGATCTTCAGAGTTAAATATTGATTTTCCACAGTGGTAAGAAAAGATTAAGTTGAATTTTTTAAGATTAGAAAATCAAGAAGTGATATTATATTATTTATTCATAAAGGAGTCAGATATAAAAAAGACAATGTTTTTTAGAAAGAAAACATTTTAAAATTACAGATTTTATTCTTGGAATTGGTAAATGAAAGATGATAGTAGCATAAAGGCAGCAACTATCCTTATAGCATATCACTTGAATTCCTTAATTATATGAAAGTTATGATTAGATCAAAATTTAAAATACATAAAAATAGTGTTTAATGAGAAATTCCCAAAAGAAAAATGATAGTATCCAGTAACATATTAAAAATTGATAGTTTTTTTATTGAAACTCAAATGAGAAAATTTTGAATCCATTGAATTTGTAAACATGAAAACAATACTATCTAATTATCATTATTGTGTGACTATATAGACTCTTTCAAGTAATAGTAGTAGGGAATAAATTGCTGCCATTGGTTCAAGAAAATAAACTCAGTGGTAGCTAATAAAATTATTTCTTGAATCAACAATTATAGTTTGAGGAATTGTTTTTATATAAATACATGATAATATAAAAATACATTAATAAACATATTGCTTCCATATTATAAAATCAAACAACAATTGAAAAAATTTATTGTCTTTATGAACTAGAGCAAGGACAAATTCTCTATAGACTTTAATTGTAGAAAATAATGTTAAGAACAGTGACTTTATTATAGTTATATTCAGGAAGAAAAGAATAAGAGAGAAAGGAAAAATCTCTATATATGTCCTGTGTATCTGTACAGTTATGTGAATACGTACAATGAACCCTTATCATGCAGTGAAAAAGGTTCATATCAGTACCATTATCAGGCATGGGGTAAAGTTAATAGATATTTAACTGGCCTTTTCTATACGTTACTATCTGACATTAAGTTATATGTTATAAGATACACTTTTTAGGTTCCAATCATTATTTGTATACAAAGTTTTAATACTTATAAGTTTAAATATCATTTACATATTTATCCATCCTCTGGCTACCTGATATTTTGCAAATTAGTTTAAGCCATTAAAAAATTGCACATATGTGAGCATTTGGACTTACAAGAGGGCAAGTTCATGTGCTTCAACCTACTGTTTATCTGTTTTGGGTGTATTTCACTCAGGGACAATGGAAGTTTTCTTAGGCCAAAATGTTGCTTTGCTTACCTTATCCCTACTACTGCAATGGCACATGGCTGAAAGTAGGCACTGGGGAAATGTTGTTTTATACAGCAAATATAGGGGCTGGGGATTTAGCTCAGCGGCAAAAGCGCCTGCCTGGCAAGCGCAAGGTCGTGAGTTCGGTTCCCGGTACTGGAGAAAAACCAACAAAAAACAAAAAACAACAAAAAAAATACAGCAAATATATTACTTTCTAGCTTAAATAGATAATGTGAAATATGTATTGAAATATCAAAATTTAAAATATAGTTTCTATATATTTTTTCTTCTTAAAGGAAATAGTTGTATAGTTGCTTAGAATGTAAATTAATGGTTCAACTTTGACAATTTCTGTTTTCTTTAAGCAGTTTTAGTTTTACTGTGTTATCAAAACTACGTCTTGTAAAATTCTCAAGTTTTACAACTTTGGCCAAATACAAGTTTTATAAAATTTGTTGGCACTTAACTAAACAGACAGGTTTTCTTTAATAGAGTATCCCATAAATATTTATGTGTTATTTCACATTTACTAACTGAACTGTATTTTCAAAAATAGGCTAATACTTCATCCTACAATAAAATTTATTATAATCTATTTGTATTTATAAATACTGTGTTCATATTAATTATATAAAATTTCTAACCACTCTTCTCCACTGCTGGTGGGAATGCAGACTGGTGAAATCACTGTGGAAATCAGTTTGGAGATTTCTCAGAAAACTAGGTCTACAGGTTCCCTTCAACCCAGCTGTTATCCTTTGAGTATTTTCCCAGAAGATCTGAAAACATCATATCTAGCGATATATGTGCACCCATATAGCAGCACAATTTGTAATTACTAAATTGTGGAAGCAACCCAAATCCACTGAGAAATGAATAAAAAAATTGTGGTACTTTTATATAATGGAATATTACTCAGCTATAAAGAAAGATTAACTTGAGGCTTTTACAGGTAAATGATCACAACTAGAGACCATACTCAGAAGTGAAATAAATCAGACCTTCATGTGTAAGCAACATATTCTCTCACTAGTGTAAGAATCTGAAAGAGTGAAGAAAAATTAGGAGGAATGATAGACATTGTGAGACAAAAAGAAAATGCTCAACAGAAAAGAGCAACTGAGGTGAGGGAAAAGAGAAAAAGAAGGGGAAATTGTGTATGTATGTATATACCGGATAGCTAACATAGATGTACTACTGACTTCTATCAATTTACTGAAAGGAACAGTTAATGATTACATACTTGATCAATCTTGCATGTCTCTCTTTCTTTTCCGGAGAAACCACTTTGAAGATATCAATAGATAATACAACAACCATTTTAATTTCCTACCACTTTGTCTGTAACTCTGTATCATTTGTATTGTTCTTATGCTATTTTATAAATGGATGTCTATTTGTTAATACATTTTCTTTCTTTCATTTTTAAAATAAATTTTAAAAAATTAAAAAAATTAAAAGAATTTCTAACCATTCTGTATTTAAAATGTTATGGCTTTTATTAATAGTTACTCTGTTGGGGCTGGGGATTTAGCTCAGTGGCAAAGCGCCTGCCTGG
>NW_004955480.1:4546697-4567951 GCF_000276665.1 Chinchilla lanigera | reverse complement strand
AAAAATTAAAAAAATTAAAAGAATTTCTAACCATTCTGTATTTAAAATGTTATGGCTTTTATTAATAGTTAGTCTGTTGGGGCTGGGGATTTAGCTCAGTGGCAAAGCGCCTGCCTGGCAAGCGCAAGGTCGTGAGTTCGGTTCCCAGTACCGGAGAAAAACAAAGACCAAAAAAAAAAAAAAGAAAAAAAAAATAGTTACTCTGTTGCTCATTTGAAAAACATGTCTCTTTTAAAACATAAGGATGTTTATAATTAGCCAGTAAATATTTTAAATGTTAATCAATTAAAAATTACACAATTTAACAGGCTTTTAAAACTTCTGTACACATTTTTACCCAACAATGTATTTATTTTTTTCCTAGTGATTGTTAATAATGAGAATCACCATGTAAGAAAACCAAGTAGAACGTCACTAATTCATATCATACAACTGAACTTCAAAATTATTCTTATAAATTTTATATTTGGATTTGGATATGAAACAAAACAAACAGAGCAACCTTTCATCTTTTTTTTGTTATTTGTGTGATTTAGTTCTACATCCTTAAAATGTCACTTTACTTTCATCTGTGTCATTCATTCTTCAGAAAGAGAGAGAGAAAAAAGAGAGAAATAGAAAAGAAAATATAAAGATTATTTAAAATATACATGTGATATATAAGAATGCATATATAAATGTACACACAAGTGTATCTATACATATATACATATACATATAAATCTCACATGTGTATGTGCATGTGCAAATATGTGGACAGTGAGACAGAGACACAGAAAGGGGAAGAAATTGAGTTTCATAGTTTATTCTTCATTTGCCAGCAGACAGCTCTTTTTATTTACAGGGTTACAAGGCCAACATGCATCATCTGCTTTGACTTGTACTGTATTTGATTTCTGTGATCATTTTTGGACAGATTCAATGGAGCACATCACGCAAATGCCATGATCTTCCTGCAATTTGCCTGAATGCATGTGATCTGATTGCCTTGTCTGCCTTTCTCTGGACGTGTCTGTAAACAGTCCTAAACCAACAGATGTGATAAGATATTCATAGGCCTTTGTGATCACTATCAATGTCATTCCAACAAGAACTCAGGCCGTTTAAACAAGGCCCATGCAAACCAAGTACACAAGTGAATGATCATCTAGAGCATTCAACAAGGAGGCCAGAATTTGCTCTTTCTGGTGTGTGCGTGTGTGTGTGTGTGTGTGTGTGTGTGTGTGTGTGTATGTGTGTATTAAATAGCTTTCTCCATACTGAATTATCAAGCAGACAATCTTTTATCTTTCACATTAAATGTTACAGAAGACTAGACAATTATCTTTGCAAAAATAAATTCACAATATATAAAATGATTTTCCACTAACTGAATTCCAATAATTTTCATTTCCATTAAATAAAAGTTTGCATAAACATTAAGTACAAATCACATTTGAATTTTCTAATAACTTTACATTGAATAGACATTAAGTAGGCTGAGATTTTATTATTCCTAATGATCATATAAGGGAAGTAAATTTATCATGTTTCCCACCTGAAGAGTAGAGAAAAACATTGAAAACCGACTTGGTCTGAACCACCTAAAAAGAATACACTCCTTTCCTTAAAAGTAATTCTTGTAAATTCTCCCTTCCAAAATAACTTGTATGTCTCTTCCATATTCTGCAGTACGTGGTGTTTTTAATCAATTCCTTCATCCAATCAATAAAAGTTATTTAAGCATAATAATATTACAGGCACCACTCCCAGCCACAGGACACATGAAAACTAAATAAGCAAAATGTGGTACTATAGGCCTATAATTCCACTCTTCTGGTAGGCTGAGGCAGGAGGATGGCATCTTTGAGCTCATTCTGAGCAGGTAATGACTTAGAGAAACCTTGTCCCAAAGTAAAAAAACAAAAACAAAACAAAACAAAACAAAAACACACATTTTTTAAACAAGTTTTTTAAAATTTCAAGGAGTTAGAGGTCAAGGGGAAGCTGTATGAGTGTCCTTTAAGAATATTCCAGTAGGAGAATAGGACCTAGGGGGCAGGGAGTGGCATATTTACTGACACAATAATCATCTATTTCAAACTGCTTCCAATTGAATATTAAATTTAACAAATATCTTCTAATATGGATTTCCAAATAAGGCCATTTTAATTGAACTTGTGCTGTGATTACTTAGAGCTGTCTCTCTATTTAATAAATATACTTTCCCAGTCCCTACTAACTATGCTTTTCTAGCTCTGAACATTTCATACACATTCAAAGTATATAAACCAATCACTCGTATAGATTTAACTCAGGTCTCCTGAGATGTTCGGATTTTGAAATTATGTTGGAGTTAAAAGCAAATGAATCTGTTGTGAGCAGTGTGCCTTCAGGAGTCTGCTACAAGACAAGCAGTAGAGAGTTCTAACTCTCAGTGGACAGTCTTGGGTCTTACTCCATTATGGAGTGTTCTTTAACACATCGCATCACCACTTAGGGTTTAAATTCTCCACTTCTCACATGAAAGCATTTTGTGGAATAACTAGTACACACCTAAAACTACAGTGAATTTCATCAATTACTATTCTGTGAAATTCTATAGGAGATATATAAATGGTGGAGAAACAAAGAAAAAATATTTTATTCTCCTATATCAGAGACTGAGTATCTAATTCAACGCCATTTAGTTCTTAGGTATTCATTGTATTATAACTCTAATTTCAGATGAAGCAATAGAGTAACTGTGGCAAGAAGGACTAAAAGTCCCATGGCTTTTATTTATTAAAAGTAAAATAAGTGCTTGCAAATGTCAGACGGGACCAACATTGTGGACAGCATACAGTATATTTTTGTAGTCAACCAAGTCAACCAATTGCCTCTAAATTTGTTATTTATAATTTACCTAGGCTTAATGAACAGACTGTTTTCTAACTCAGCCCTGCTGCAGGGAGAACACAAAGGAGAATGGGAAAAAAAAGAGAGAGACCTTTCTGGTTACTGAAAGCAAGCCATACATATTCATGGTGAAAACAGAAAATCATTTGCCAAGCTGTGGGTAGTAAATACAAATTAACCCTGCAACAAAAAGCGTAATATTTGCATTTTCAAGACTTAGATCTCTCTGGGATTAATTAGGTGATCAGTAGGAATTAGAGTTATCATGAACAAAGCCTGGCCGTAGATCGCATGTGTGAGTGTGTACGTACGGCAGAGGCCTGTGGTATTCATTATTTTCTCTTTCATTATAATCCTTTGGCCCAGTGCTTGAAAACTAGTACATAGGCTGATGGATTAAATATCTCTAAAAATATTTTACAAATTACATAAGCCTACAGAAGTAAGAGGGTCTTACTCTTTTCATGTTTGTTGGACAGAACAACAGTAAGGAAATACATTGGTGATCTGGAAACCTCCACACTGTTTTCCTTCTGTCCATGCCCACGGTGACATTTTGGTTCAGCTACTCAGCATTTTTTTTCTAGTGGGAACCAACAGCTTCTTGGTGGTTCTTTCTGGAACAAACTTTGTTTAATTCCCATCCATCCCTATAGCACTGCCACAGTGAATTTTCTGAGATTCAACTATTATCAAGTCAGATCATTTATAACGACCTGCCATGCTTTTTGGATAAAATTCAACTTTCTTAGCTTGCCATAGATTCTCTGGGTCCTGCCTACCTCTCCAGACTCATCTCCTGGCACTCAATCTGTCAACAATTCTTGACCACGCATCAATTTTGTGCCAGGCATGGTTCCAGGCACAACACAATTCATTCTCTAAAGTCTAGCTTTATTAAATCATGCACAGCCCTTACACATAAGGAGGATTCTAAGGCTTATGCTGTATCTTTGCACATATTCTGACCCTTTTCCTGCATCTTGCCAAATTCTTAGAGTCTGTGGGGTATCCCCAACATCGGAGTCTATAGGAATCCTTCCCCAGCTTCATTTTGTTCAGACTAGTGACACTGCCATGGGTTTCATGCTGGACTAATGATTGACAGGGCACTTAGAAAACCCTGCATGAGCTCAGAGTTGCTTTTTTTCCTTCTTCCTTCCTTAGAATCCTGTTGGTGAAATCAGAGACTGCGTCTGTTATTTCTGATTTGATAATGCCTAGTAGAATCCCCGGGACATTATAGATGTGAAATAAATATGCACTGGATGAATGAATGCCAGGGGCTCGTGCTAGAACACTCAGACAGCGAAAGTAAGTCACTGGTGAAATCCAAATTCATAAAACAAGTTCCCATTAGTTATTAAGACATTTTAGATAAATAAAATTTATAACTTCTCTTATAGTACTTATAAACTGTTAAATAGGCCTGGGAATTCATTTCAAACTTCAATATATTATTTCATGAGGAATCAATTCATTTATATTTAATTTGACTATCTTTGAATTCACAAGCTTAAAAAATTAATATATCATGTCTGAGGATTTATCCACTTTAAAAGACATCTGAGCTGGGCATGGTGGTGTACTCATGTAATCCTGGTACTTGGGAAACTGAGGCAGGAGAATCACTGTGAGTTTGAAGTCAGCCTCAGCTACATAGTTGATTCAAGGCCAGCCTGAACTACACAGTGTGCTGCTGTCTCAAACACAAACAAACAAATAAGTAAAATAAAAGGCATCTGAGATCTTTTCTAAGAATAATCACCGGAAGGAACAACTACTAGTGAAAAGGTGCTCTTATTGATGTACAAGAAATAGAAAAGGGAGACTTTCTTTATGCACCCCCACTGAGGTCTGAGCCTAGGGGCAAGTCTTCTTTTAGAAGCTCAAAGTCCTGGCGATTCTGTGAGGCAGTTTGATAGGATGTTATGGTGTGCAGCAAAGTGGAAGCTAGAAGAAAGATATTTTCAGTAGAAAAAAGAGAAACAAAAACCTTGTGGTCTTAAAAATCCCTTCCTAGACATGAATAATAGTGTTGGGTTTATTTTTGGCTGAGTCCCCTCCTGAAAAATACTGTTGTACAAACTGAAGAAGTCCTCATGCTCTGTGAGAACTAAGAGTGCAGTTCACCTTGGACTGCACTATCAAACTGTCAAAAGCTCAGCCACACTCACACTTTCTCCTCTTCACTTAACTAAGCCTTCGACTCACCTGCAGTGATAATTGGTGTGTCAGTGTAGTAACATATTTAAAAAAGACATTGCACTAAGAGTCAAAAATTACTTGCACAAATGACTTGAAAAATGTTGAACTTTAAAATATGGGAAAGCATGTCTTGACAAAAGAGATGTTCAGAGTTCTGGAGTGAGAAAACTGAAAGTTTCAGACTCTACAGTGCATTCTTCTCTTGTTCTTAAGAAAATGGGGGGGCTGGGGATTTAGCTCAGCGGCAAAGCGCCTGCCTGGCAAGCTCAAGGTCGTGAGTTCGGTTCCTGGTACCGGAGAAAAACCAAAAAAAAAAAAAAAAAAAAGAAAATGGGAGTGTATATAATGAAGTATATAACTGAAGCAATTATGACGGTGAAGTCCTAAATGGAATATATGGAGATGATCTCTTTCTAATAGTCTCTAATTTAGGTGTCACCATTATAATTGGCAAATGCCCTCAGCTCTTAAAAATCTTTTTTGACCTGGCTTTTTTTTTCCTCTGTTTAATCTTCTCTTCTGCATTCATATCTTTCAGAACAAAGCTGAAAGCAGTCTTCCAGGAGAAATCAGTTACTACCACAACACTGAATCTTATTAGCACTGTCTCACTGTTGCCAGAGACTGAGAGGGTATTCTAAATGTTACATTCCATATGAGTACTTCATTTGCTTAGAACAGCTTTTCAGAATATATTCTTCAACCTTCTCCTGAGGAAACTAAACTCAGAGAGGATGAGGAATAAAACAGTGTTGGAGTATAACATTTCCTTGGCGAAACTGGAAACGACACTTCCATATTCCCCTCCTTTGTATGGCTTCAGGTTATTATTGGTCCAGTGTGGTGCTTGCATGCAACTGGAAGGCAAAGTAAAGCAGTAATTATTTCCTGTCGAAGGAGGTTGCAAATAGACACCATGATTTAGAAGAAGAAGCTTGTTCTTAACTCATGGTGCTGTAGGTCTAGATGATATTTTACATTGCTGATCTGCTGGATAAAGACCATCCAGGCCCAGATCCCTAATATTGTGCACAGCAGAGGTAGGAGCAGCCCAAATGCAGTACTTCTGCTATTTCCCCCTGCTCCTAATTGAACAATTGGATTTGCTTAACTTTTCATATTCCCCAGTGTGACCATTAACCCTGATATGCCAGCATCATTGGCTTAAGGAAATCCCTAGGAAATTAGCAGAGCACACTCCTGGCTGGGTCTCCGAGGGTCATGGAGGCATGGCCTTGGGTACTATTTATGGTCCCTTTCCAGTTCCTCTCTGATGCTGTTCTCCTGCTGTGCTATCACAGTGGGGTTTAGATGTGGGAGTCTGCCAAGCACAGACTGAAAATACGAGACAATTAAACCTTTCCTCCTTTAAACTATGGGTGTCAGGTATTGTGTCGCGGTAACTGGGAAGTCAATACACCCTGAAACTTCCAGCTTGTCCACCTGCTCCATTCTTTAGGAAGGCTGCTTACTGTAACTTCACTGACCCTTTGACCTCTTCTTTAATTACTCATTTCCCCCATTCTTCCCATACTGGTTTGAGGTCTAATTCCTAGAATAATTCCTTCACTTCCATTATGGTGGTTGTGGTTTTGCTCTCTTGCCTGAACTCTGACTGATGCATAACCAAGACCACAGTGCAATTATGTTGAACCCAGAACAGTCACGACCAAAGTCCATGCTCTTTTTCCAATGGATCACTATTTTCCGACCATTTTATGTTAAAAGACTTCATTATTTTTTAACTACAACAACAGCACTACAATGTCATGCACTATGTTGCCAGGCGTAGTTCCACTCTTTAAGGATACTAGAAAAATGGTATTCACATATGATAACAACACAAGGCCTGAGGAGCCAACACACTCGGAAAATGCAGATAGAGTCTGATGGACCTTAAAGCTGGGACAGATGATGGGTCACAGGGAGCCTTCAGAGATGGATGCTCCTTTAGCATTCACAGCAAAGAGTACAGTAGAGATCTGAGATGTAAAAGCAGACAATGAGGTAATTATGGGACAAAGTGGAGAGATTGTTGTGTTTTACAAATCTGAATTTATATTTCTGTCAGAAAAAAAGCCACAGAATATAGAAAAAGCCTATGATGGAACGTAAATAAACAATATCTTGCCCTCAAGACTGGTGTGCCAGATTTCAAGAAATGTGGAGCTCTTCTGCACAGTGGAAGCAGAGGAACTTGAAAGTGGGGCTGAGAGTGGATGTGGAATGCACAGAAATAAGAGAGAAAGGGGAAAGAGGAGGCATATAGGATGCAGGCACAGAAACACAAAGAAGATGAGAAGGAAAAGATGGAAAGTGATGGAGATATAGAAGCACAGAATTCAAAAAAAAGGGAAAAGAGGGAGAAAAGACAAGAGGGAAGCAAGCAGTCAGAGAAGAGAAATTTATGCCCCATGGCAGAACATCGCCATGTGTGAATATTCACATATTAATCCCAAGGTCTTTAGAGCAATTTTCTAAGCTAAGTAACTGTATCTTGTGAATGAAGTCTTATATGGTAATTCACAAGGGTGTACATCAAAGGATTGTTAAGGAAAGCTGGTATATCTCATAAAAGGAAGACTGAAGAAGCAAGACCCATAAATTAGAAGGAGGTTGTGAAGACTTTAGAACACTGCAAACCACATATTAGCTTTTTAAATAAGTATATGGAGCTCTCTAGAGGGCTGAAGTGCCTTCAGATGGCACCTGAAATATACAAAATTAAAGACAGCATAAACTGAACCTTGGTTCTGTGCTATGCTATTTAAACATCCAGCAAGTTTATGAGGTGCATGCTATTATTATCCCCACTTTAGCAATGAGAAAACAGGTTCTTACAGTAGTTGAATAATTTCTTAAGATTGCACAGCTTGTAGGGGTCAAAGGTAAAACTCAGTCTAAAGTCTTTCTGATTCCTTCACTAGTGTCTTAATCATAATTTCTCACTAAGTTGGAAACAATCATTTTCACCATAGCCTCTTTTATTCTCTTTGACACTGCATAATGTCAAAGCCGGGTTCTGGAACACTGTACAAAATATGGAATCTGATATCACTTTTTTTCTAGGACCACTTCCTATTATCGTTGCCTCAAATGAGACAAAGCTGCACTATCCGTGTCTTTTTATGAAGCATTTGGTAAGGGACTGTTCAGCTATCACAATAAAACTAACATGACCTCACTTATTCTTATTAGGACAAGTGTTTCAAATTAAAAATTAACATCTTTGACATGTTGGAGTGGTACACATTAACTCAAAATCAGGTTCTAAATGGAAAAAATATGAGAAGAGTGTGATCTAATAAGCAAGGAGAAAGAACACACTCTCCCATTCTTACCTTCTACCACAGAAGGAAATATTTGCTATGCTTCTGTTAAAATCAAAAAGCAAGGTTAAAAGGCCAAGTGAAAGTATAATGCAGTTGAAAATAAGTTTAGTCATACAGTTTAGGTATAGATATTTAGGATGTGACTTGATATGAGATTTTTACGAATTAGAGAGGAAATTCCTAATCATAGTTCATATTACTCTATTGTGGACTCAACGGTTGAATGTCCCTTTTGTATTATGTTTATACAATGTGAGTGTTTGGCTTAATGAATAAAGAATAAGCCTTCGCACACAGAAAGGATACACCCAGCAAAAAAGAAAGGAAATTCTAAAATGACTGCTGAAGGCTGAGTGGTGGAACTCCCTGGATGCTGAAGGTGACTCATTTTTCCTCTGCCCTGAAAAACAACAAAGTTGAAAATATAAAATACAGTCACCTAGTTATTCGGCACACATGTCACCAAGTAAGCAGTTTATGTTATACTTACGTGTTTGTGTCTACACTTTCTCAGTTTAACTATGTCACCTCTCAAGTGAATTTTTTCAGTTATTAAGTATTGAATGGAGTTGTTTGGTTGAGATCAAGTGGTTTTCTAAACTAGTAAACGTTGTGTACATTACATAAATAAAATGTAGTTAAATTTTCAAAATTTATAATTTTTCAATTATTACATTTATAATTGTTATACATTTCAATTTATAATTGTTTTATGTATATATGCACATACACATACACACATATACTCCAACATGTGTATCTTCTAATTATCAGGGAAAAAAAACAATCACTTGCTAGGAAACAGGATAGGTTGTAGCAACATATTCTAGCAGAACCTCTGTGGTAAGTGTGGAGGGGCCCAGGTTATCACGCTCAGCGCTATTGACATTTGGTGTGAGAGTATCTTTCTTCATTGTGGGTAACTGTAGGCTAGTTTCAGGCTATGTAGCACCATCACAATCCCACATATATCTGAGGTCTAACCTCATCGAGAGTGTTCAACTCATCAAATTGTGACACTCAAGATGTCTCCAAATGTTTGTCAAATGTCTTTTGGAGCCTAGGCCCAAATTTGCCCCAGATTAAGAAACATCACTATGAAATTGAAAGGTGAAATATTCTCTTTCGCGACAATGAAAGCAGTCATTCCCCATATATAAACAAAGAGCCTGGCTGTGTGTTAGTGAAAGAATACTTATGGCCAAAATTTGCCTTCTATGCAGTTTTCTTTTTTTTGTATTCAACTGTTTTATTAGAATTAGATATTACAAATCAACATTGTTGCAGAAAGTAGTAGAAAAATTTTTATTAGTACAAGTTTGCAGTTGATAATGGTTACAATTCTCCTAGGGAATTTGTACCTGTGCATAATACATCTTAGTTTTGTTTTCTGTCCTTTTTTCTTTCAGTTCCTTAGATCTCACCTCCCTTCTTGCTCTTTCCAATTCTTGGTCCCCCTTTCTTTTGCAAAGACTTTATTTTCATTATTTTTCCCCTTCAACACTTTTTCTTTTCTATCTCCTTTCTTTCCCCTCCCTAATCCTCCCTCTCTCACCCTCCCTCCCTCACTTATTTCTCCACCCATTTTTTTAAAAAATAGGACCATTATACAATTTTCATGTGTCAAGAATTCTCTCATTTTCTTTTGTTTGCTTTTCAACAATTTCAAAATGATTCATGTTTACCTCACAGCCTAGACAACATGGCAGTAGCCTACAGTTTGCCGATCCCTGGTCTGAGACTATAATGACAAAGAAGAGATTCTTCCTAAAAGAGTTACTCATTGACAAATTGGAATATTTACTTCTTCATTTGGCAAACGTTGCTGAGAACATATGTCAAGGGATCGATAGTCATAGTACTCAGGAATATTGTCGACAGAGAAAGCTGCAAAGAAACAGGATTAATAGGTAACCTAGTAACCATCAAGGATTCCAGATCAGGGATGGTACAAAGGCATATGTCTATACATGTATGTATTATTGATACACTAAATGATATTGAAATATATGCATATGTACATGCATACACTTTTAATTATTTTTAAAGAGCAACACAGAAGAATAAGACAATTTCTTTCAATTTACTTTTCTCCACGCTTTTACTGATTGGCTGGTGGCAGTAGTTGCTTCATTGTGATCCTGGAATTTGCAGGTATATCAACAAGTATTTCACAGAATTTAGAAATAGTTTCTTCTTTGTCAGGAGTACGACAGCTAAAGCAATCATAAATGCTTCTAGTTTAGAAATCAGTTAATTCATTGGAAAGGCCTGAAACCCATAAATACTGGCATGGATCCATATGAAAAACTAATTTGTCTGAACTGTCCCTCTCAAATGCATGCAAAGAGGCCCTTTGAAATTTTTAAGAAACCAGCTCCATATAAAGTAAATATAAGATAATGCAGTGCATTCAGCTTCAGAGAAACGAGTACTTTTCCTTCATTCCCGTGAGTTTGATGCCACTTATCAAGTTTCCTCCATCTGCAGTGTAGTGGTTTCAGCAACATGTACTTACAGAGAGAAGCCAATATAATAACCATTGCCCACATAACTTCAGTCTTAACTTGGGCCACCACTAATCACAGCGACCAGTGCCAAGTGAGTCAGCCAGTTTTCAGTTGTTTCAAGAAAAATATCAGTGTCATTTGTGGGAACCTGTGATAACCACTGAAATGGATAAAATTAAAGTCAGCTGTGTTAGGGCTCAGTTACGTCCTTGTGAGCACCCACAAACTCCCCTATACTCTTTACCAAATAGTATTCTTTCACTATTACTCCAGGAGATAAATATATTGTAATAATCCAGGGAATAACCTAATCTGAGAGGTGTAATTTTTCAAAATAAATAAAATTTACCTCCTTCTAAGATAGATAGATATATATAGAGAGATAGAGAGATAGATAAAGATTTATATTTTTCTATGCATTTTTATGCATTTCTCTTGTACAGGTTCATTTCTTTCTGTATTACCACATATATGTTAAGGAGTATTTTTAATTTCTTTTTATTATACCATTCCCCAGAATTATTTTATTAATATATAATAAACTGACATGCATCATTTATATCTGTAGATATTACAACACTTAGCATAGTGTTTAAGCATTTAATGCAGCAGCACCTGTGTCCATGAACTTTATCTGTTCTGCGATTCTGGTCTCGTAGAATTGGTCACCATTTTAAGCATGCTAGCTTAATTTAATTATTTCCTTTTCATATTGCCAGGTGCTACAAAATATTTACAATACCAATAGATAAGCAATAGCCCAAATGATTTTAATTTAATTTACAAGATGATTTGAAGAAATCACCAAAAATTATTGATACTTCCCATTCTGGCTTTTGGTCTTTATTTTAAGAGAGAGGGTATTACTCTAAAAATGTTCATTAATTAAATCAAAAGAGTGTAGATAAGCGCTCTCAAAAGTGACATCAAAATGGAGATAATCTCGTGAAGTTGTCCTCTGACTTTATTGTGAATCGAAATCACCTGATGGTCTCATTAATACACAGATTACTGGTCTCTGCCATAGAAACCTCTGCTTCAGCAGATTTGTCGGGGAGTCCAACTCTGCCTTTTTAACAAGTCTGAAGTTTATGCTGGCTTGCATCCTTCTTTCCTGCTGGACAAAACCGATACTGTTGATACCCAACTACAACTTCTCTTTTCGTTTTTGGATAATGTTTCTAGGGGAAGTTTTCTCCACATATTTACTGAAAAATATGTATGGATTGGAACTCTTAAATCTCACTTTAAAATATGTAAAGAAATCAGGACAGAGGAAAGAGTATTAAAAGTCTCCTTCAGGAACTAAGCCCTAACAAGTGATATGGAAATATTATCTGTCTGCAGGAAAATACTGACTTGAAAACAAGGACATGGAATTCCAAAATGCAATGTTGGTGGTTGAGGTCAACATTTCCAGAAAGCGGGACGTCTAGGAGACAAGATGCTGCGACACACGGCAAAGTGCTACATCTAACTGTTGCCTTCGTATGAATTTGGGTTTATGTCCTATATATTGCTAAAGACGTGCTATTTTTGCAAACAGAAATAATGTAATATGTAAATAATGCATTTATAAATGATTGACTTTCTACAAACCCTTTGAGTACTGTTTAGAGAAATAATAAATTTGGGAAGTTGCCAATTTCAGCATATGATTCTGAGTAACGCTGTTCAGTATAATGGAACTATTAAGGCTATGTCATTTGCATATTGCCAATTAAAATTCACTGGCATTTATTAATGATTTAATATTAGCTATAGGATACATAAAGCACTTGGTAAAGACTGTATCAGAATTCATGTAACAAAAATGTGAGTATTGTTGTGGTATTCTTGGACCAAAAACCAGAAATTGATCTTCAATTGGTATTTTATCAGAAAGAAATATTAATTTCAAAAGAAAATAAAGATTGGGACAAGCAGACAAAACCTTTTCATTGCTAAAATATTCATTTGATCTCCTATGAAACACCATGTGTCATTATAGCTGACCTAAAGAAGCTTTACAATATGCCTTTAAAAGATGACCAAATGTCAGTCAAAAAGACATAAATTTTCTATATCTGGAATATATGTTACCAAAGCAATTACACTGAAGGGACAAGTAATGTCTTTTGATGTTTTACATTTTTAGTTTTTAAATGATAATGTATAAATAATAATTTTTTTTTAATTTTTAATTATTTTATTTTGCATTTATTTTTGTTAGTTCTCCCTCATTTCTGTTATTCTACTGTGGAATATATATATATATATATATATATCATGCTGAGAATATCTGTGCAGGTTATTGAAATCTAAAATGCCGTAGTATATTGTTAGTGTCAATACTAATAATCTACATACTTATTATTATATTGATTTTATTTAAAGAAAACATAAAACTTTGAAAGTTATCTTAATTCAGTAAAATGATACATTATTTTTAGGATCACTCATTAAATATGTAAAGTGCTACAAAAGTATAAAATAACCTAATTTTAATAACTCCTACAATTATCAGGAATTCCTACTTCTCACTGTCAAATTCAAAAATTAGTATCCACCAGGAATCTGGAAATGCTATGTTCCAGACGGTAAGAGGTAGTAGACATTTTCAGTTCTCACATAGTAGCAAACGTGCAACTCATTTTGGTCACATCAGCAAATCTCATCCACTCAAAGTTGTGCCTTCCACAGGTTTCTTCATCTCAGTGTGTAGCAAGTTCATTCTCAGTATAACGCAAGATCAATCGTGGAGCCCTTCTTGACTCCTTTCTTCTCCTCAGGCCCCACATCCAGTACGGTAGAAAATCCTGTCAGCTCTCCCGTCCACATGCATCATTCGTCCACCTGCACGCCACCAGAGCCCAACTCAAACCACTGTGACAGCTTTCTCATCTGCCTTCCCAAGAATCATTCTCAACGCAGCTCTCAGCGCCATCCCTTTCCACTCCTCCGCAGCGATTTCCTAGCTCAGAGCCCAAAATAAAACCCTTGCCCAGCCGCTGGTAGCCTGCGTGCCCCATCCTCCTTTACTTCCTAACCTCTGCTCCTGCCATTTTCCACTGTGCTTTCTGGCACGACCCACCTGTCATTCTTTCTTCGAGGTCATCAGATTCCCTCTTTTCCCCATCTAGAATGTTCTTAGATATCTCTCTTATTCACTCAGTTGGTGAGAAGGCATCGCATTAATAGCAAACTGTGGGGCTGGGGATTTAGCTCAGCGGCACAGTGCCTGCCTGGAAGAGCAAGGTTGTGAGTTCGATTCCTGGTACGGGAAAAACAAAACAAACAAAAAAATTAGCAAACTGTTTGGGAAGTTTTAAGAAAAGCACAAGGATATAGATCACTAGTAGATTTCTCTTCCATACATTGCCTTCCTTTATTATTCTTGTAGTCATATTTGGAGAAGACGCTATGCTTTTTTAGTCCTCATTTTTCCTAACTGAGTAGGTATTTGTTGCAGTAACTGATAGCCCAGCATATCACTGTTAGTGTGGAATTTTCCAAGGGTTCTTTACCACAGGTCCCTACACAGAACTATTCCACCGGTCTCTCACTTTCTTATATTTTTAAGTCTGTTTTTTGTATTGGTTTTCCCTACTTGTCATTTTATTTATATTATGCTAATTTATGGCCTTTGTGTCTCCTCGAAATTGCTATTGAAGAAGGGTTGAAGTCTGAACCCCCATGCCTTGTAAAGTGATTGTATTTGATGAAGGGACTTTAAAGAGATGATGTAAGTTAAATGAGGTCATTAGTGAGACTGGGATGAGTATCTACGTGAAGAGGTGATTAGGACACAAACACACATAAAGGGAAACCACAGAAATATGGGGAGAAAATAGCCATCTACAAGACAAGGAAAGAAGCCTATAATAAATTGGTCTAATAACATACTATCGTTGGATCAGAACTACCAGGTAATACACTTCTGTTGTTAAAGCTACCTAGTCTGTGATTTTTGTTACAGCAGCTATAGTAGCAAACTAGTATACACCATAAAACATTTCTACATTGTAAAATATTTTCTAATGTGTCAAGAGTTAGAAAACCAAGTCAATAAACCAGAGATAAAACTCTTCACCATGGTGTACAGAATAAAGTTTTCCAGTAAATGCCTAAAGGATTCATTCTCATAAACCACAGTGCTTTTATATTAGTAGTAAGAGAAATATTTTTTGCTTAAAAGAATGGTCAGCAATGCTATTCCCTAAACAGTTGTATTAAAGGACATAGGAGAGAAGACTTTCTTTTTCTTCTTCATGGCAAAGGCAGCCATGTGACTAGTTTGGACAATAGATATCAACAAAAGCAATGTTTGTCACATCTAGGCTAAGCTTTTAAGAATTAATATGTAATTCACCACATATACTTTTTTTTTTTCTACTTTGGAACTATAGCATAAAGGTGGGGCCTTCTTTTAGTTACTCTAGTTCCCACTTACAATCCCAACACTCTGGGAGTCTGAGGCAGGATGACTACAAATTCAATCCCAGACCTCATAATTTAGTGTCTTAGTGAGACCTTCCTATCTCAAAATAAAACTTACATAAGAGACATGGATGTAGCCAACTAGGAAGGACCCAATCTCAATCTGCACTCCTGAAAAATGGAAAAAAGGAAGCTTCTGTGTGCTGAGCATCAGAGTGAAAGTAGTGTGGATTTAATTGCCCTGCAGGCCTACACTGGTATGAGAGAATGAATGAAAAATTAATTTGTGTTTTGATGAGATTTGTGTTGCATTGAGATTAGGCAGTTATTTTATACTGTAGAACAATCTAACTTTTCCTGACATACCCTAATCTAAATATTTTTATTTTCCTAATTCTGAATATGCATGAGACCATTAAGTGAGTATTATTGTCTCTAATTATTTTCTTTTTGGATGATTAATACCAATAATTTAACAAGAATTCCAACAGTGATAAGTGGCCACATTGCTGAGCAAAGCATTTGGGCCATTTCCTTCAGGCCTTCTGCAATGATTTCGATGATTCTAAATACTAGTATTGATTCCACACACGATGGGAATTTTTTTGATGCTGTCAACACTTTTATTTCTTATGAATATAAATCAAACTTTTTTGTATTTTTCAGTAACTAGAAATTCCTTGAGTTTTCTTTAAATGGTTCTCAATTGTTTTGGTGTCCAATTTTGATGAGTTAGCATCCCCAAGAAAACTTTTCTTTACCCGACCTTCTTATAGCAGGGTGGTACAAAATGCAGAGGAACAGAACTATTGAAGAGTATATTTGTAATCCAACACCCTCACTTGGAAAGGGGAAAGACTCTCTGTTTGTCCCACCCAGTTGTATGGATTTTTATGCATTCTGACTTAAAAATTCTCAACAATCTGGAAGCATATGGATGCCATTTATTTCATTTCCTTTGCTGAAGAGTATTTTAGGAATCACTTCTGCTTTTTCTCCACTTGCCCTCCCCCACCTTTTTCTGTCTTACCATTTGAAGACTACAGAGGAATTAAAGATGTATGGAAAGAGGAGTGTTTATGAATGTGATTGCAGCCATTACTTAAATGATTAAATACTCAAGAGAAATAATCTTAGCCAGAGACCATGTCACAAGAAGAAAGCATGGTTATCATCAATTACTGTTCATTTTCCATAAACACAGACCTGGGCTAACCTTAGCAGGGAAATAAAAAAGTTGGCAAAAGACACATTTGGCATCTTCTACCTGTGTCTTTCTTTAGCCCATCAACACTTGTTCTGGGTTCAATATGTATCTTATAGCACCAAAACCCCTAAAAGACTAGGGATTTTATTCCCCTCCTGGAGGACAGTCTCACTCTGGAAATATTACCCTATGTCTCTCATCCTCATATTAGGAAACACTTTGGAACTACAATTGGAGTGCTGTGGTGTCTCTATTTCTGAAATAGATTTTATTTCCCAGGCTTAGTTCAGTTAGGGTAGACTTTCACAATGCTTACATGTATATAGCTGCCTTCAGGCAAGCAAAGCATAACATTTAACAAGCTACTAGGCAATCATGAATTTCAGGTATTAGATGATGGCCAGTCTTGGGAAACTTCAGGACCCAGGGTTTTTACTAGAGTCAGTTTCTAGATTACACTGAGACTGGCTTTGTCCCACGAGTTCTGCTCTGCTCACTGTTGTAGCAGCTTGGAGAACGGATCTCAGTCCAAAGGTAAAAACTTCACAAATCACAGTACTCCTTCCTATCCCTTTTACCATGGTGATGATCTTATGGAGGGGCTGATCCACAGAACTTAGTCAGGACCATGAAACTGACCAAATTCAAGTCAACAGATAGGGGAAGAAATTTTCTTGGAACTTCTAGGAAAGAAGTTTTCCATCATTTACCAAAGACTTATCGCGAGCATCACAAAAATTTGCTTTCTCTGTTCTCCAGAGAAGATGAGAGAGGCAGTAGCATACAGAAGTGGGACTTTTCTTGGGAAAACAAGAGAGCATCTGCTTTATACCAACTTTGACATGAAAAAGCAGAAAACAGGGTCACGGGTCCAACTCACAGTATAGTTTATGTTTCTCTGCCTTTCCTTCCAATTCATTGAGATCTTCAAATCTTCTTTTTCACTTTAAAATAGTTTCTGTTTTTTGCAAACAGATATTACTTCACTTTTATACCTTCTAAAGACAGAGATCTTTAGTTACTTCATTAAATGTCCATACAGGCCTAGAACTCACATGATTTGTAATATGATGTATCAATTAAACTGTTGGGTCTCACTATCAAGTGAAATGATGTTAAGTATATTTTGAAGGATCTCTCTCAAGAAGCAACATTAATAACCATGTTAGAACTGCATCTTCCTCAATATCAATATTTGAAAGAATACTACAAACGTTTTTGCTGGAAGAAAATGTACACATATAATATTTTGGTGGTGATGACAAACACTCACTTAGATATATTTCCCAGTATTTATATACAGATGATATATTTTTAAAAAGTGGTTTTTGAAATCTTCCTCATGTTTCAGATGTTTATTGATACTTCACAGCATAGAGAGAAAAATTAATCAATGTGATTAATTTTTATCTTTATTTCAATGGTAAAGAATTAATTAACTTGGCGTAAGAGGCTAGTTCCTTTTTTAGAAAAAATAAAAGATAGAGAAAAGAGAATGTTTTAGTTAATTAAGCTTCTTATACATTTTAGACATGTATAATGATTACATTCATCATAGGGAAATTATATCTATACATGATATACCTTGATTCTTTTTTTCATTCCCTGCTTCCTTTCAACCTCTCTTCCCCTCCTTATCTACAAATATTTTGTTTTAATTTTGTCCTTATTTTCTCATTCTTTTTTCTTTTCTCTTCCATCTTTTCCCCTCCTTCCCTCTCTAGTTCCCCTTTCCATTTGAACATTCTCTTCCTATTTCAAAATATGTACTATAAATTTTGGTCCTTATTTACACTTTTGGTTTCTCACCCCACAGAGACAATATAATATTTACACATGTGTCCCATTTATTTTACTTGAGAGTATGGTCTCAGGATACATCCATTTACCTAGAAATAGCTGAAGTTTATCATTCTTTATGACTGAGCAGTGCTCCATTGTGTTAAAAAAAAAACCACATCTTTATCCATTCTACAATTGACAGGCTTTTGGGCTGTTTGCAAGATTTAGCTGTTACAAACAATGCTGCTATATAAATATGAGTGTGCATATGTCACTGCATTCTGATGCTTTTAATCCTTTTGGGAAGATACCAAGATGGGGAATAGCTGGGTCAAATGGGACCTCTAGTTTTAGGTTTTTGAGGAATCGCTACATCAATTTCCACAGTGACTGCATGGGTCTACACTCCTACCAATGGTGGAGAAGGATTCCTTTTTCCCAAGCCCCACCAGTATTTATGATTGGCTGATTTCTTGATAATAGCCGTTTTTTCTGAAGTGAGATGAAATCTCAGCATTGTTCTAATTTGCATCTGTTGAATGACCAGTGAGTGATACAGGATAATTTTTGTACTTCATCATCTGAGATCTGTGTATTCATTTCAGATACCCATTTTTGGATTTGGTCTTTAAATTTGGAGGTTATTTTTTTCTTTTTAGTTTTGTATATATTCTAGATATTAGTCCTTCATCTGAGAAACAGCTTGCAAAAATTTTTGTCCCCTTCTATGTGTTATTTCTTTGCTGTGTTGGTGATTTCTTTTGCTGTGCAGAAGTATTTCAATAAGGTGAGATCCCAGTTATTTATTGTAATATTTAACATACAATCAGGATTTTGTTCATAAAATCTTTACATACATCTTTGTCTGCAAGAGTTCTACCTATTCTCTTTTCCAGTACAGTTAGTGCTTCTGTTTTAATATTTAGATCTTTTAGTTTAGTACATGATGAGAAACATGGGTCTAATTTTAGTCTTCAGTGTGTGGAAAGCCAGTTTTTCAAGTACCATTTATTAAAGAGAATTCCTTTTAATGAATGTGTATGGCCCTGTTGTCAAAGATAAGGTGACTGTATATGTTTAGAGCTGTTTCTTCATCTTTTAATCTATTCCATTGATCCTTAAGTCTGTTTTACTTTTGTCAGTACCATGTCATTTTGATCAGGGTAGCTTTGTAGTATAATTTCAAGTCAGGGATTATGATACTCCTGCTTTGCCTTTGTTGCCCAAAAATGTTTTTCCTACCTAGGACTTTTCTGGGTCCAAATGAATTTTGGAATTGTTTTCTCTGATTCTGTGAGGTATACTAATGATATTTTGAATACATTAAATCTGTATAGTAAGTTTGGGAGTCGGGCCATTTTCATTATGTTGGTTCTTCCTATCCATGAGCAAGGGATATCTTTCCATTTTCTGATATCCTCTTGAATCTCCTCTTTCAGAGAACTGTAATTTTCAGTGTGAAGATCTTCTACTTTGTTAGAGTCTTAAGTATTTCTTTTTTCTCGATGCTATTGTGAAAGTTGTGGTTTTTGTAATTTCTTTCTCACTGTCTTCATTACTTGTGTATAGAATGCTATTGTTTCTTGAGTGTTGACATTGTATCCAGCAGTGTGACTAAATTTGGTTATTAAGTGGTTGAATTTTTAGGATCTTGTATGTAGAGTATCATGTCATCCAAGAAAAACATAATAATACTTTAAACTCTTCCTTTTCTATCTTTATTCTTTTTGTGTCTGTTATCTAATTGCTCCAGCTAATATTTCTAGGTCTATTTGAATAGCAACGGCAATAGTGTCTAGCTCTTGATTTTAAAGTGAAAGCATCCAATTTTTCACAATTTAGTATGATATTGGCTATGGTTTTGTCATAGATGACTTTCCTCAGATTGAGATGAAGATCATATATTCCAGTTTTCTGCAAGGTTTTTATCAAGAATGGGTGTGCAACCATTAAATGGTATTCAACCATTTAATAACCAAATTTAGTCACACTGCTGGATACAATGTCAACCCCTAAAAATCAATAGCATTTCTGTGCACAAATAACAATTCTTGAATTTCAGTCTAAGAATTTCTTTCTTGAGTCAAATGAGTTTCTTGTATGTAGCATATTTTTGGATCTTGTTTCTTGATCCATTCTTCACTCTATTACTTTTGATTGGTGAACAGAGACCATTTACGTTGGTAGTTATAACTGATATGGTATTGGCTTATCCTTTTTTTATTTTAAAAATAAAAGGAGGAAAACATTAACAGACAGACAACATTTTACAACATAGCAAAAGAGCAGTACAGACAATACGGAGTTACAAACAAAGTGGTAGGGAATTAACAATGGTAGTTGTATTACATGTTGATATCTTCAAAGTGGCTTCTCCTGAAAACAGATATAGAAATGCAATACTGATCAACCAAAGACTCACTAAAAGTTTCTTTCAGCAAAGAAACAGAAGACAGAAGAACCATGTTAACTATCCTGTATATACATACATATAAAATTTCTCCTTCTTTCCCTTCTCTTTTCCTACATCCCACTTGCCCTTTACCCTTGAGCGGTTTCCAATCATTTTACAATGTCTATCATACCTCCAACTTTAAATTAACTCTTTCAAGTTTTACACTAGTGAAACAATGCGGTGCTTGCACATGTATGTTTGATTTATTTCACTTATGAGTATGGTCTCTAGTTGTGACCATTTGCCTATAAAAGACTAGAGTTTATCTTTCTTTACAACTGAGTAATATTGAATTAAATAAAAGTACCACAATTTTCTTATCCAGTCCTCGGTGGATGGACATTTCTGTTGCTTCCACATTTCAGCAATTACACATTGTGCTGCTATGAACATAGATGCACATACATCACTGTGATATGATGTTTTTAGATCTTCTGGGAAAATACCCAGCAGGGGGATATCTG
>NW_004955480.1:4529056-4541852 GCF_000276665.1 Chinchilla lanigera | reverse complement strand
CCCATTCTCAGACATGGGCACTTGTGTCAGTTGATGGCCTACCATCTGATCCAGCGTCCCCTTGCAGTTCAGGGCACATGCATGACCTGACTCAGGTTGCACTGGTGTAACAATCCTGGCCCATGGACCTCTGTCCCCAGGTAGTTTAGGATATAGGCATAATTCAGACACAAACTGCAGGATCTACAGTTTGTGAACCACCTGGATCTATGTCTCCAGTCAGTTCATGACACATACAGGAACCAGGTGCAGCCCAGATGGGTATCAGTCACAGACTTCCCCAGCCTTCGACTCGCTAGGGGGTCTGGGCAAAGGCAAAGTTCAGACTCAAACCACGGGTCAGCGGCTCTTGGAGCACTCACTCACTCGGCACAGGGTGCATGGGGTCGGGGAGAGTCTGCTCACCCCACCCACAGCCAGATAAGTGCCTGGGGCTTCTGAGTAAAAACCTCCTCTTTGCCGTGGGAGCAAGGAGGCCAAGGCTCAGTCTGTAATGTTGGTGGAGTCCTGATTGACTCGCTCTGCCCTCAGGGATTAGCTGGGAAATACCTGGCTCTCTTCGTGCATTTCAGCTGGGAACCCTGGCAGTGTGAGCTGAGCACAGACTCGAACCCAGGAGTCCAGCAGCTCTCGGAGCACTCACTCTCTCAGCACAGGTCACGTGGGGCTGAGAGTCAGTTTGCCCCACCTGCAGCCAGAGAAGTCCTTGGGGCTTCTGAGTGAAAACCTCCTCTCTGCTGTGGGAGCAGAGTGGCCAGGGGTCTGTCTGTAATGTCAGTGGGGTCCTGATTCGCACACTGCCCTCAGGGAGTAGCTGGGAAAAATCTGCCTTATCCTTCTTTATATTATTTTCTTGTTGTTGGTTCCCTTATTTTCCCCTCTGTTAATTGCTTGGCTTCCCTGGTGGATTCTTTTTATTGGTACTCTTGGAAATGTCATCTTCATTATGTCTTTTTAACATATCATTTGGAATGTTTTGGACTTTTGGTTTAGTGGTCATGAGTTTCTTCAGTTGTTGTTATGGTAGTTTTTAATATCTCCACTGATTTTGAAACATAGTTTTGCAGGACATATCAAACTGGGTTGAAGGTTGTTTTCTTTCAAGACGTGAAATACTTTACTGCAACCTCTCCTGATTTGAGTGTTTGTGCTGAGAAGTTTGCTGTTTTTCTGATGGGCTTTTCTTCATAAATATTTTGTTCTTTTCTCTAACTGCTTTTAATATTCTAATCTTGTGCTAAATTTCTGAAATCTTGACTATTTTATGCTTTGTTGTAGATTTATTTTGGTCATGGCTATTTGGAGTCCTTTCTGCATCATTTATGTATATTGTGAATTCTTTTTCCATGCTTGAGAATTTTTCTGCCATTAGTTCTGTGAACAGGTTTTTCATGTTTTTTTAATTGTATCCTACTTTTTCATTAACTCTGGTCTATTTTATGTGGTTCTTCTTTGCAGCACATTGAAGCTGTTTGACTGATTTGTCATGGTCACTTGCTATTTTAAGAAATCTTTTTCATGATCACTAACTTCAATCTGGACTTCTAGACCTGATATTCTGTCCTCACCTTAGTTCAATCAACTGTTACACTTTAAATGAAATTTTTAATAGCCTAGATATTTGTTTGAGTGTTTATGGGATCAAATTTCTTTCTTATGTTGGGAATTCATGGTTTCTATCATTTTCATAAGCTTTATTTTTTATCCATGTCAACTCTATATTCATTGAATAAGTTCTTTAATATTATCATCATCTCTGTTTGCACTTGGGAGGTTATTTCTGATTTTTTTCTAGAGCCTAGTTCATTTTTTTCTTCTGCTGTTATCATTTCAGAAATCTATGTGAGTGGCTTGTGATTTCCTCTACATTGTTTTCCTCTGCACTTGTCCTGGATGGTCTGGATGTCAGGGGGTGCATTTTGCTTCTGCGTCTTCTAATTTTCCATTTTCTATTTTATTTGTTTTCTGTTTTGATGTCTGAAACTTGTTATGAAATGTAGCTTTATCATTAGTATTGAGCTTCCCTAGGAAATGTTTATTCCTCAGAAATGTCTTCTGGCTCTTAGCCTTTGTGTTTCTCCCAATATCCTACATTTCCAGTTTATTGGAGATGAGAAGTTGTTTATTTGTCTCAGCACCCAGTCCTCTGGTACTGGACTATGATGATAATTATGAGCTCAGATAATCATGATGTTGTCATACAGTGGAGAACAACTGATTGCAACACATATGACACCCTGGCTAAACTAGTACAATTAGCAATAATGGCAGCATCAAGCATGACTTAGTATCTGATACATTGGTAACTATTATTTGGTATCTTAGCAGAGATAGAGGAAGACAAACATAGTAGAAGCAAGCCTGAAGGACAAATAATGATTACCCAAACTGGGGAAAACCGGAGAAGAGGATAGTAGAGAAAGAATGAAGGGAAAAACAAAAGAATATTGAATTGAACCACAAAGACAAGGAACAATATTTATTCAAATGAAAATATCAAAATATCACAAAGATGGTTGAGGGAAGAGAAAAAGGTGGACAAAACAAACAAAAGCAAAAATCTATTAGAAGATGTAAGAATGCAAGACTAATCAAACCATTAAAGAGAATAAAATAATTTGACCTTCAATTAAGATAAAAATATATTATATGGCAACCACTGTTAATCCTTATCATTTTGTTCTGAAACCCTGCATCATTCTTAGTGTTTTTGCTTTGTTTTGTCCTTGTTTATGTTGCTGGAATTTTACTATTGTTCTTTTTTTACAATTCTCTTTAAAGTACAAAAATACTAAAACAACAAGCAAAATTGACAGAATAGGAAAAACAAAGAAACAAAAAACAATAAATTCCTCTGGAATTTAAATTCCACTTCTGTGGTAGTGTCTACTTCAGAGCCCAAATCTGTTCTAGGTAACCCTGCCATGTCTAAAGTATGGATAGTGCTTGGTGAAAAGCTGATCTTGTCATGTGTAAGTGGCGGCTGTGACCAGAGACTTCCAAGGGGTAAGGTTCCTTGGAGACCCACCCATATCTCCTTACCTTGTTCATTTCTACATCCCTCTCCAAGTTGCTGTGGCACCCTCAGACAGAGACATCCCAAGGCAGTTTCCAGTTCTGTGTACAGTAGGACACTTATCCTGAGTGTTCTGTCCTCATAAATTAATCAGTTCCTCAAGGATACAATTCTTAATACTATTACATGAAGATTAAAATATGAAATTTGGTAGACATATTCTGACCATACCACTCCATGTGCTTCTCACATGCAAAATACATGCATTTCATTCCAATGTCCTCCAACAGTCTGTCTCATTACAGAAAAATCTGAAGTCAAAAGTCTCATATTAATCAGAAATGCATAAGACTCGTGATAATATTCATTCTGACATATATTGCTCTCCGGGTGTAAACCTGTGAACTTAAACAAGTTATACACTTTACTAATATGATGGAGTACAAGAATAGGATGGATATGTCTGCTCAACAAGGGAGGAACAGGAAAAACAAAAGCAGTAAAACCCCATGTATGTCCAAAACCCAACAAAGCAAACAACGTTAAGACTGGAGACTTGTGAACAAACTTTCACTCCATTTTTGACCTTCTAGGTACACTGAGACAGAGGTTGGGCCCCCAAGTTGCTAGATAGTTTATCTCCACAGGTTTTCTAGGTATAGCCCATACAACAGCTCTTACAAATACAAGTCTGGTGCATGTAGGTCTCCCACCCTGATAATGCAGGCTAGTGACTCTATCATTACTGGTTTTCAGGGTAAGCTCAGCCCCCATAGCTCCTCTGGACATTACCCTTATGAGGACTTTCTGTGGTTATGGAGCCACTAGACAATGCCTTAGCGGGGACTCTGTGCAGTGACCCTGATGCCATGACTCCACTGACTCTTGAGAAAAAAATGAAAATTTCAACATATGAATTCAAGGAAGTGGGTACATTCAGCTACAGGATTATTATTATCTGGTTCACCTGTGGATATATGTCAGGAGATTAGAAAAGAGGATATCAGCATTCTACACTGATTTGTATCATCTGCTTATTGACAATGGATGATGAGAAAAATAAGTTCAGAAAATAAGTGGAATTGAAGGGGAAAAGATAAAAGTTCATAATTTTAAACTTTTCAGGGTTGAAAAGCTAACTATTTAATATCACTAAATAGTAAAAATGTGAACAGTATAGAAAAATCATTCAATAAAACTTTCAACTGAGTGAATATTCTGAAGGGAAAGATTAGACTGAGTTTGTAGCATCTGTCCTTGAACTAAATTAATCCAATGAGAAAACTGGATTCTGGGTGAGGCATTGTCAGAGAGTGGTAAATTTATATTACTATGATACCCATAATAAATGAAGAGAGAAAGTTCTATAGTGGAAAATGATGAAATACAGCTGATACAAATTGTGCTTCAAAATGAATTGTGCACCTGATTATTCCCCATACAGCTTACTTGAATGAAATAGAAAAAAATCCTACTAATACATAAGAAAATTGTACTTCCAATTCAACCATGAATGTAACAGTCCATGATTATTTAAATTCTATATTTGGAAAACCAAAGTTTTGCCAGCAGGAAAAATAAAGGTACAACCCCTAAGTAGTTTTCCTTTCCATAGTTTTCCTCAGAAGAGCCCAGGAGGATAACAGAGAGGGAAGACTGCCTAGAGCATAGAACAGATAACAATGAACAGTGGATGTGGGACCTGCTCCTACAGTGCAGAACCAGGAGGAAATAGTACTTCTCAATGTCTTCATAGAGGAGTAGAACTGGTATGAATTAGTGGTTATTGCATGCTGCCCATATTTCCTATTTTGGTGTGTATTCACTGCTCATATTCTGTGTTTGCTCTCTGTTATGATTGACGCATTGTGTCAACTTGGGGAGTCTAGAGGTTTGGCTAAGTGACTTAGTAGTTCTGCATCTTGGGGTGAAAAAGACACTTCCTTACCCTTCTGGAATGTTGTTCATTGTGTCAATTTGAGAAGTTTAGAAGTTTAACTACGTGATTCAGCAGGGAGCCAGGATGCTCACTTTGCATTCATCCTCAGCCTGTGCAAAAGGAGGGCATGGAGAAATGTTACACATCCCTTGGGTGTGGAGTCTGCTTACAATACAAGGGAGGGAAAGAGGCTTGCTCCTCTCTGCTGCTCTTCCCTTTTGCTCTTGTTATTTTTGATGTTTTCCACTGCCATGAAGGTTTGTTTTCTGCCATGTGCCACTCTACCTTGGAGCCAGCCAGGTATGGACTGAAACCTCCATATACTGTAAATAAACCTTTCCTTCCTTAATTTTGGGTGTCAGGTATTTTGTTTCAGCAATGAGAGAAAAGTAACCAAGACACTCTCCTAATGTGTACAGGCTGGACTGTGAGAAAGATGGTTTGTTTTGTTATTTTACAGATGTCTTGTCCAACAGGAGCAACTTTCAAATGAGATGTACAGCTTAGTTGTCACTACTCAGGAATTGAATACAGTAACTGTACAGAAACCTTGGGTATTCTTCCATCGGGGAAGAAGTGAGCTGCTCCTATAAGAAAGAAGAAGGTGAAGAGATGTTATGTGTGCAGATGGGAAAACTGGTAGGGATAGTAATGGTCAGTGAATATTTTATGATAGTAATGGTAATTCAATATATTATGAGGTTTTTCAGGCTTATTAAAGGTAGACAAGATCATGTGACTTGTTCAGCTCATAGAAGAAATACATTTAATTTCTAAGACAAAGCAGCTAATGACTAGAGTCTAGTGATAGAATGTTCTTTTATTAGAGGGTAAGGTGACCTCACTTTAACTTGGTGAAACTTTAAGATTGAAACAGTCACCACATGGAAAACAGCTGCTGTAAAGTCATCGTAAACTTATTAGTGTTCACCACATTTCTCACATGAGTTTAGAGCAAATCATTATTGCATTGAGCCCACAAACTTCACTGTCCTGTTACTGTCATTTCTTTCTGACCAAGCACTTTCCTATAGAAATACAAAGTAAACTATATTAGTAGCCAGATTTTAAAAAGCATAAGAATCTGGTATGATTAATTTCAACAATACATTTTTCACACAACTTATCCAATGTATAACCATTATAAAAATGCAAATCTTAGGAGTCACCATAATTCATATTGACCACATTTCAGTTGATCCGTAGCAAAAATGGTTAGTAGCTGCAATATTACACATTATAGGTCTAGCTACTCTGAGGAATACAGTTCTAGACTACAAATTGGTACTTTCTATAAAAAATTATTCAAATCAAGCATAGGTACTATTGGTACCATCTAGAGATCCTGAAACTGATTTCAGTATAGTAAATGATCAGGATATTGAGATATTCTTCCTTTGAGGAGGCATCTTCCTGATGCTTGACCTGAAGAGCATTTTCTGATGAAATTTATATGTCAAGTGGAAGGTGTTGTGCATGAAATTAACATTTCAGTAAGTGAAATCTGATTCAGCAGATTGCCCTCCCTGGATAAGAATAATTCAAAATGCATTGTGTCTGAGATTTATATGCAATTGAGATTCCATTTCTAGAACTTTTGGAAGATAAAAGGGAATGGAAGTCTTTCTTCAAATAAGTTCCCACAGACAGAAATATTTTAGTTGCTGAATGTGACATTCCTTTGTCTAATAACTAAAGTTCTTGTAATGGCAGTGGTAATTCCAGCAGCGGCCACACATGTTTTTCTGTTTTTTGTCTCATAATTTATAGGCTGGGTCCTTGCATCCAGAAGCACAGTGGAGCTCTCTGGCATTTAGTACTGTAGCTTTCAATAATTTTCTACATTTCTAATTCCTTTATGATTGATATATATAGCTTTAACTTTCCTATAATAAACTGGAAAAAAGTAGAAATTCCTCCACCACGTTAGTTGTTTTCAAAGGGTCAAACATTAGGAAGATAGTAGTTATTATAGAGCGTGAGCGTGTACCAACGAATTTAGGTGAGAAATAGAAAATCTTTTCCCCAGGAATATTACATAGAAAGGCTTCTGCCTATAGAGTTATAAAGAATTTTCAATGGTTTATTAATATATTAAACTAAATTATAGAGATATAATTAATATGGGAAAGAAAATGGGTTTTTGTTTGCTTGTGAGTTTCTTTCTGTGAGACAATGTGACACTTTCATGCGCAGTTATTATCAGCCAAAATTATATTAGTTACATATTTAGAAATCCAACTTAAATTGGCTTTAAGAAATGTGTTGTTTCACAAGAGAAAACATTCCTGGCACAGGTTAGGCTTCAAGAAAAGCTGAATCCAGAATCTCAATATTGTCATTAGAATACAATTTCATTCTCTCCAATTTAATTGTATTATTCTCTTTTGAGTCCATGCTAAGTAAGTATCTCTTCAGTATATAGGAAAGTGGAAGCAAGCAATTCCATCCTCTCAGCTATTCAAAAGGGAAATTTTCTCTTTTCCAATAAAAATCTAATAACAGCTCCTATAACTTACATGATTTAATATAAGTAAGGTCATGCACCCATTCATGAATCACAAACTGAGCAGGAGGTGTAATATTCTACTTTGGTGATGTTTCTCCTTTGAAGAGCAAGGTAGAATCAACTCTGACAAAACACATGAAAGGACACTGGACAAGCTCTTTTGTTGGTTCTTACTAGAAGAATAAGCTCCATATGTGAGCCTTTTTTAAATAAATCTTGAACTAGATAATAAATATATTTAAATTCTCTGAACCATTTTCTTAAAATTATATTTTGTAGATTTAATTTAGTGTTTTTAATGTTAACATAACATTTAGTAATCATATTTGATTAAATTTTTTTATGTCCACTACAAAAATAGCCACAATAGGTGCATAATAAACATTCATTGAATAAGTAACATTGAAGTGGTAAAATTTATAAATTACAGTCTTGGTTGCTTTCCTCTTGTTGTTGAGACAAAACACCCTGACATCCACAATTAAGGAGGAAAGGTTTATTTAGCTTACAGTTTATGGAGGTTTCAGTCTATAATCAGCTTGCTCCAAGGTAGGATGGCAGGGCACATGGGCAAGACTTCAAGGTAGCACAAGACAGCAAAGGCACAAGAGCAATCGGGACAGACAAGCCTCTTTTCCTCCCTTATATTGTACCTTGGCTCTCCGCCCATGCCCACACCATCTCTGCACCCTCCTCTTGCACAAGCTGAGGATGTAGAACTGCTGAGTCACTTAGCCACACTTCTAGACTCCTCAAGTTGACAGTGTGATGACCGTTATCTATTGTTATCTATTGCCATATTTAAGAAAAAGAGATAAAAATTCACAGCATTTTACAATAGATATTTATATTTTCATGATCCTCTGGATTGGTATTTAAGTCAGAATGCAGGTGGGATGTCTCATCTTTTGTTAATTGTGCTCATTCATGCATTTGCAGTCAGTTTTCAATGGGAAAATAAGTTCCAACAGATGTGAAATTTCTCTGATTTGCCCCAGAAGATGTTTTCCACACGCTTGGAACTTACCTAAAGAGAAAGCATTGGCTTGACTCTGTATCCATCATTAGCTTGCAGATTGATCACAGGGTTTTCTTGGGGAGACTGTGTTTAAAACACATCAAGCAAGGGAAAACCGAATGCATATGCACTGTAAAGCTTCTGTTTAAATAAAAATTCCTAATATGTCATTGATTAATGTGGGCCACAAGAGTGGGAAAATCAATCCTATCTTCTTCACAAAAGAAGGTGAAAAGTAGTATGACTTTTTTAGTCTGAAATTTACCACAGCTCAAGCTGGGAATATAGCTCAGCAGCATAAGCTCCTGCCTCTGAAGCACAAGGTGCTGAGTTCGATTCCTGATGCAAAAAAAAAAATTACCACAGCCCAATATATGGTTATAGGTATTTGTATTTTTCCGACTTGCAAAATCTTGCCAATAAATTTTTAAAAATTAACATATTTTATCATCAGGTGCAAAATTTAGTAACTCATGATCTGTATCTAGTCTAAAATAAAAATAGTTCTAATAGTTCATTTCCTAATTATTCCATGGTGTGAAAGGAGACAAAAAAACAGACAAGTTACTTGCCCAGCACATGTAAGTATCAAGTGATCCCATTCTAAGACAGTAGGAATGGAAGACGCTGGCTCATAGGCGTTCTGAAATTAGCCAGACCCATCATGTCAATTTATTTCATGGAAATAAGTTTTCCCAATCAGAAATGGATTCTGTTCTCTTGTAGTAATTCCCAAGAATAGTTTTTCCATGGTTTTTGGCTCAGTCCTCTGAATCATTCATTCTTCCCTTGAAAAAATGAAGGCTACAAGTATAACCTCCGTTTCCTTTCTACTTCTTTTCTTAAAAGTGATGGACCCAAAAATACTTTCCAGTTTGAACTATTTCACTTTTAGTGCTTTGATTATTACCATACTCTTTATAATTCTGTGTATTTCCTATGAATTAACAAAAGCTACATCCACTGTTCCTAAGGCTGCATTTGTGAAAGTGACCAAATTCAGATTCAAAGGGTAAGAAAAGTTTTATGTCCTGAAAAAAAGTTGAAATATAAAATGCCCTTTATTCGCATCTACCACACAATATGATGTTTACATGTTCAAGAGAAAATGCCCATATTTATTTGCCACAATTTTAAAAGCTATTATAAGTCCTCGATTTTTTTATACACATTAAATTTCCCCAAGTTTAATACCAGTTAGACTTCTAACATTCAAATTATATCAAAGAAGTGTCAAACAAATGAAGAATACATAAAAGGTTTAGACATGAGTCTTACAAAAGATGAAACAATTTCTCAAATTCAATTTATTTTAGTCTCTAGATATCCTCAGCATAAGGTTATGAAGCTCAGAATTCTAAACTTGGCATTAATACTGACCTCAAATTTTGAGTCTAAAATGAAGATGTTATATGGAATTGCAACTTAATCCAAAGATATCCTTAGAAATCCTGCACATATCCTAAGAGGTGACATTTATTCTTTGGGTAAATGAAATATTTTGTCCTTAAAACTCTACTTTGCCATGGTTATATTAGATTTAATATAAAATACTGAAATTCACTGTCATGTCACAGTAAGAAAGGACAATGAATAGTTTTGTGAAAGTAAATGTTTTCCAGTCTATCTTTAAGGGTCACTAAGCTTATATAGCTTCTATAAAACCATATTTCAATAACTCTGTATCTAAAATAAAATCAACTTGAAGTAAACTAAAAATACTTTATGTATTCTACTATATGATATACACATTAAGACAATAACTAAATGAAAGAAAAACAATTACAGTGTTTCTTTCTTCCCAGTTGTTAATAAATGATACAAAATATAAAGGTTAAAGAGAAGTTCTTAATAAACATCAAAATTATGTATCTTTTTCATTACTACAAAAATTGTATACTTTCTTTAGGTGTAGGATGGTAAAGTAAATGTTGTAGTAGATATAGGAGAATATTTGAATAGATAGAAATATTTACTCTTTGGAATTTCACAAACAAATGACAAATCCTACGCACAGTTATTTGAATTCAGCTACACCCTAAAATGTAATGTTGAAAAGAACTCCATCAATTCAAAAACAAGAACTTACCTTCTCAATGCATTCATTGTGAGGTCCTATGTTAAATTCTGAGAATGATGCTGTTATAGCATTATAGGTGGATGTATTTCTTATATTTGTTTCTTTTTGAACACTGGTATACTTTCACGTTTTCAACTACTTTGACCTTAAGTTCACCTACGTCCAAAAAGCTTAATGACCATGACAGAGCACTGCTACTACCTTCATCAAGATCTTTATGAAGAATTTCTTCCGTGAAATTCTTCCTCAAAAAGATAAACCTGTAAAATAACAAAACTTCACTGTTTGTTTCAGAAACTCCTACAAACAAGTTATCTGGACAAAGAATCTCCTTGGGCAGGATCTTGATAATTTTGTCAATATGTTATTTAGCTTTCCTGTTACTGGGACAGAATACTACCTGACATCTACAATGGAAGGAGAGGCTTACTTTGACTCAGATTATCCAGTCCATGGGCAGATAGATGCAAGGAAGAAATATCACAGTGGAAATGTGTGGAAGAGGAAAGCTGCTCAACTTGTACGTACAGGAAACAGAGAACAGGGAAAGGGCTAGAAATGAAGGGGCCAGGAACCAGATATAGCACCAAAGTTCACAGACCCACAACCCACCCAAATGCACCACACAGGTGTTTAACTAATTTCCCAAGAGGCATCTCTCAACCCAACTAATTTCACAATTGTAATTAACCTCCAGTCAATAAAATGCAATCTTTATTTGGGCAAAATTCTTGCTCACCATGAAAATGAGCTTCATTCAATATTTTTTTCAGCAACCCTATAAACTTTCTCATGAATTTTTCCTAAATGAAGTCAGTCTCCATCTTGGAATGAATATTAATTACTCTGGTACTACAATCAGGTGAAGATAGAACAAACAAATGACAAAAAGTCAATCCAATTTAATTTATAAATGTGAACACAAAATACTCAACAAAATATTAGCAAATAGAATTCTACAATATGCTCAATTACATACCATAATTAACTGGAGCATATTTCAAAGATTCAAAGCTGGTTAAGTACCAAACATCAATACTAACTGATGTATCAACAAGCCACAAATAAGAGTCAACCTCCTCCTAGAGTTTACTTACAAAACATCAGACAAATTGATGCCCAATCATAATAGAAATTATCAGAACATAGAATTAAGTGTTCTTTGAATTTAATAAAGAACATTTATTAAAGAAACAGAAATCTGGAGCTAACATCTTACCTATGATGATGATCTGACTGTTGTACCGGTTACATCAGGAGTGAGGCTAGAATGTATTTTCTTACCATTGTGATGATTTTGAACATTCCAACCAGAATAGGAAGGTAAGAAACACTAGGCACACAGATTTAGGAGGGGAAGGACATTGTCCCTGTTTGCATGTGACATGCTTGTTTACAGAGAAGATCCCAAGTATGTGAAAGAACTCATAGAATGAAAAGCTGAACATACATAAAGGGTTGTATTTTAATAAATGAACAGTGTACATGTAGAAACAAATTAGAAATACAATAAATTTTATAATTACTCAAGAATGTCGTGTTTAGGTAAAGGACTAACAAAACATTTACAGATTTTCCTGTGCTAAAAACTTCAAAATACTAATGAAAGAAATCACAAAGAGCTAAATAAGTGTAGACATACCCTCATAAATTGATATAACCAACCTAGTAAAGATGTCTGTCCATCTCAGTTTTTACCGAAGCTTAACAAGAATCTTATCAAAATCAAACAATTTAGGACTGGGGATTTAGCCCAGCGGCAAAGCACCTGCCTGGCAAGCGTAAGGTCGTGAGTTCGGTTCCCGGTACCGGAGAAAAAACCAAACAAACAAACAAAAAAAATCAAACAAGTTTAAAAATACACATAGGATTATTCTAAACTTTACATGGAATAGAAAGAAAAATTTGCCCTTTGGAAGTTCATATACCAAGGGAGAAACCTACACACTAACTAAAATAACTTAATCAACTAGGAAATAAAGATGGAAGAAATCACTCTCAAATTAGATGATCTATTATGTAGATCCAGTAATCTAGGCTTTTTAATTTGTTAGTCACATAGTTAAATGGAATAAAATGAAGAATTCAGAAATAGCCACAATATAGCGGGGTCAGCTGACTCAAAATGAATTTGTGAAAGTAATTCAATAGAGAAAGAACAGTCTTTTCAAGAAATGGTTTTGGAGGAATTGGATATTCATGGCCAGAAAATTGGAACCTCAAAAGAAATATAT
>NW_004955480.1:4473218-4528956 GCF_000276665.1 Chinchilla lanigera | reverse complement strand
CATATAAATTTTAATAGAAAATAAAATTATGAAACTAATGGTTTCTGGAAATGACTCTATATAGTGTTCTTAGACTTGACATTAAAAGTATCATCTATTAAAAGATAGAAAAAAATACTTTATTAAAAACTTTAAATTTTTTGTCAGGTTACAAGTAAGTGCTTTTAATCTCAGCACTCAAAAGGCTGAGGCAGGGGAATCACCACGAACTTACATGTATCCTGGGCTACACAGTGAGATCCTGTCTTAAAAAAAACTGAAATAACAAAAAAACAGGAAAATTAAAAAAATTCTCTCTTCAAAAGAACCTAGAAGGAATTAAGGCATTTTATGTACATTTGCCAACTCCCCGTGATAATTTTAATCACTGTGCCCTGCCAGCATATAGTAATGAAAAATATACATAAAGCGTGAAAATGCAAGCAAAAGACTGAGAGGACACATTTCCAAGTCATGTATCTGACTAGTAAGGAGAGTGTATAAATGATTCTCAAGGTCAATAATCACTCAAAAATTAAAAAGTGAGTACAAATTACAAAGTGACACTTCACGAGTATCTATGGATAGTACATAAACACATGAGGTGATGCTGAATTTTCCTAGTCATTGGTAAATATAAATTAAGATTGATTATGGAAAAAAAGGGTAGGTCCTGACATTTATCTCAGCTAAATAAATGCATATTCACACAAAAGCCTACACACAATTGTTCATATCAGATTTTATCTGTGGCAGTCAAAATCAAAATCAAATCATTTTTCAGTTGGTACAGAGGGAAACTGGTACAGACATATCATGAAATACTGCTGAACAGCAGAAGAAAGTGAGTTATTGATACAGTCCTATAGACATGGGTGTACTTTGAGAATGTCCAGCTGAGAAGCAGCTGATCTCAAAACATTTGCAGACTGTATAATTCTATTCATATCATGTTCTGGGCATAAGGAAATTTTGGAAATGAAAAGGAAATTACTGGTTGCTGGAGGTCAGTAGTATTATGGAAGAAAGGGATGAGAATGTAATGGAATCATTTCATATTTTAATGACAGTGGCAATTTTATGAATCCGCAGATGTGATAAATTGGAATGAAATTAAACAGACATGCTGTACCAGTGATGGTTCTCCAGTTTTAGTATCATGACATACTGTAGTTGTACAAGATATAACTGTGGAGAAAAGTGGGTGAGAGTACATGGTATCATTTTGTCCTCTCTTTCAAGTTTCTGGGAACCTATAATACAATTTCAAAAAAGAAATTGGGAGGAAAATTGAACAGGAAAAAGATTACTGACACAGATATCAGATATCATCTACCATATCTTTGGCAGTGAGAGATTTAAGTCAGTTGACTTAGATTTCATTTTCACCACCAGTAGACTCTAGCCCTCCCTAAATTTCCAATAAGTTCTCAAAACTCTCCTTTCTTCATGCTTTTCTGTCTTTCTACATACTTGTGTTATTTTACTGCTTGTTTGCCCTACAAACAACTTGAGTACAAATCTTTGTTGCAATTTACACACTCATAAAAAAACATTGGAAGGGTTTACATGGAATTTCTCAAGATTTATGAGCCAGAGGAGGAATTTACAAAGCTTACACCTTTTTTTTTTTTTTTTTTTTTGGCTAATGTTGCTTTTCCCTTTATATCCTTGAAACTTTTCCATATTCCACCAAAGATTCTGAATTAGTTACTTCTCTTTTTTTAAGTAGATTTGGATTCTCAAAGCTCCAGGGACATCCCATTTACAGATTTTGTGTCCCTGGATTCTACCTCAAAATTTTAAAGAAGTATTTTCCTAATAAGAATGGTACTTCCATCACTGAAATGTTACACTGTTGATATAATTATACTTTCATGTTTTCCTGTTATATGTAATATAATTTATTTTGAAACCAACCATCTTATACCTTCCTAGTAATGCACCTCTAAAGTTATTACAGTAATGTGATTTCAATTACACTTTATATCCTACATAGCATATTTACTGAAGAACAACTACTTTATCTTCTCACCAAAATTGCAAGAGTCTAGGTTTAAAGATTGTAAATCATAAATTTCCAGAACAATTTTACTTACATTTAGTCATTTTATACCTCTTATTAGTATCTTCATTCATGAAGTCTTGTGTCCCAAATATTTTACTCAAAATTATTGTCAGCACATGCATAAAACATCTTTTGGGAGTCAATTGGGTATATTATTTCTCTGCTTTAAGTAAAAATGGGCACTTTGTTTTATATTTTCAACTATAAAATATGTCCAAAAATTTTATTAAGGAGCCACTACATGTTACCACTCTTGATGAGAACTTCAGAGTGATCCTGAAACATTTTTTGAAAACATATTTAATTCATAACATTCTTGTGGCAGGGACTAGTAATCCATGACATTCATTCTTTCTTTTGGTGATAGATTCCAATAATTTTTATTTAGAGTGTGGTTCTAAGGAATTAAGATCACATCATTGTGCTTCCCTTAACAGCTGTAAAAAGTCCATATGTTGACAGTCTGGCCAGTGAGATGCAATAAAAATTTATGTGAAATTTTGAGAAAATGTTTTCAAAAGAATGTAACATTCCTCCTTCATCTCTTTCTTGTTTACATAGACCAAAACATAGATAAGTCTGGGGCTTGACTAGTTATGTGTTGAAGTTGGGAAAACAAAAAAATAGAGTCTGGTCTCCTGTGATTTTAAAGCTGTATTCATCAGCTTTCCCATTGCCAGACACAATACCCAGCACTCATAACTTAAGGGAGGAGAGTTTTAATTAAGCT
Organism: Chinchilla lanigera; assembly: GCF_000276665.1. Classification (NCBI taxonomy): domain Eukaryota; kingdom Metazoa; phylum Chordata; class Mammalia; order Rodentia; family Chinchillidae; genus Chinchilla; species Chinchilla lanigera. The sequence goes on along the minus strand of NW_004955480.1, from coordinate 4,526,179 downwards.
CATATTTTAAGGAGATTCAGTTGCTCAATGGTTGTCCTGCTCCCAAACAGGACCATCACAAGGGAAGGGTATGATGAGGTGTCTGGGAGGCAGAGCATAAGAATAGGAAATAGCCAGAGAGGAAAGGGTCCCAAGTCATATTTAGAACCCAAGAGCACATCTCCATGACCCAGGCAGACACATCCAGAAGTGTGCACCATGAATGCCCTGGGCAGATCTCAAAGCAATCAAGTTGTTGCAGTTAAGTTTAACCATCATGCCCACCTTGTACTCTCAATTCTGGCTACTACTTTTATTGCTGGTATTGTATTCATTTCTTTGTTTCACTTTCAAATTAGTTTCAACTCTGCAGAATTTAATAAATGGACATAGGGTAATAAATGTGGACACCCGAAAAATATGTCACAGCCTGAGAGAACCAGCAGTGAATGGTAAAGCTCCCAACATTGAGGGTGAACATCTGCTGCCCTTCCTAAAGGATGAGAAATATAAGATCAAACTCATGTCTAGTGTTCCTAAGAAAACCACAGGCAGATTTATCATTAGAGAAAATGATAGAGGAAAAATTTTGGTTGCTTTGTCCACTTTCTGCAATTCCCTACAAAGTGAAAGTGGAAACAAATCCACTGACTTGCTGAAGAACTCTGTGCCTACAACTGAAGTATAATAAAGACCTGCAACTTGTATTCTTCCAGGTTTAAACAGCCCAGTGATTTACTACCCTGTACTAGAGGTGTTCTACGAGGTGTTAAAAAGTACACTAAAAAAATTAGTAACATAAGTGTACTGACGACATTGCTGGTATCACCAGTAGTAACTTGTTACTAAGTACATTTTTAAAGATTGTTTTAAGTCAGAAAACATCAATTTGAGGGTAGTAATAAATTAAACAAAACATCAATAAATGCAGAGCCCTTTGAATTAAGTGCAATTTAACAGAAGGTTTTCTGAATGTTTGAATAGCTACAGATTTTCAAGGCAAATCAAGATTCTGTCATGAATCCCAACCACTTTTTTTACATAAATGCTACCTTTTCTTATATATCTGCTTTGGCAATGTTCAGTGGATTTACAAGAATGTTTAGTGTATGCTCTACTTTTTAAAGAAGCACCCTCAATATTCTTCTTTGTTGACTTAACATTTTGATACTGTCTCTTCTTTCATTCCTTGATGTTCCATATATTAGAATTGCAAAAATCTAGTTCCAAACTTCTAGGAACAAAACAATGAATTTTTGAGGAAAATAAATGAATCCTTTCTCACGCCAAATAATGATGGGGTAGTCTGCACACACATATCCACACAAAATTATTACTTTTTAGTATTTCTATGTAAATCTGTGAATAAAATATATACACACCAGGTAAGAATGGCCATTTTTGAAGGATTATTTAGTCATTCAGTCTGCAAATATAAAAAATAAAAGGCGCACACTGAACATCAAGCATTTCTCTGGATGCATGAAATTTTAAGATATACGAGAGTTTATCCTGTGATGTATGCAGTTCTCAAGAGACTTGCCATCAGATAAAATAGACTAGCAAGTCTACAAATGACCTCATTTATTGGGACTTTCCTCAGCACTGGACCTGAGCTAAAGCTAAACCAAATTAATTTTCACAATTTCTTTGTAGCAGATATCCTTTTGTTCATTTTACACAACTAACAGCTGGGGCATGGAACAATTAAATGCATTTCCCAGTGTTACAAAGCAAGCAACTGTCAAATATACACTCAGATCCAGGTACATATAGTTCTCAATGCATCTAATATAGCTTCCTGTAAGTCATTACAATTACATGCTATATAAAAGTATACAGTTAGTAGTACATAAAGCGAAAGTGCAATAATATATAAAGGGGAAGTGCAAAAATAATGAATATTTTTGAGAAAAGGTTAGAAGTCACTATATTTATTTATCATAGCAGTAACACAATACCAGACACAACCACGTGCTTCATGTGTATTTACTACCTTGTATCCAATTTGATTCAAAAGAGCTCAATTGTTTGAAAACTCCACCATATTTTCCATTTATTCAGTGTTTCAGCAGAATGCCTAAATATACTGTATGAAATACTTTATATTTATGTTTCACATTTATTTTCATATATCTCATGTACAAATAGGTCAACAACCTTTTAGATTCCCCTGGCAGCATCTTAAATATTACTAATAATATGTTGCTAATTGATTTAAGTTTCAAAACATCTTTTGGGTGTTTAACCTTTTATGAATTGACAGAATAGGGTTTAGCCTTTGTGCAATATGTAAAAATTTTTATTTCTTCTCTCTTTCTCTTCCTGTCTTTCTACCTTCCTCCTTCTTTCCTTCTCTCTCTTTAAAACTTGTGCTACCGCATCAAACTTATGCCATCCCTGTGCTCTAACAATGCCTCATTTCTACGCTATTGCATGAGCTGGTTTTATGAGGAGAACCAAAGGATGTTCCCTGTGCATGCCTCATTTTGATAATCAATTCGGTCTCAATGCTTGAAGGAGTTCTTTTGTATAATGGATGTTGCAATGTGTAGATAACTTTAACAGACAGTTGTTAAATTGAGCATAGATTTAGACAGCTATTTGTACTAGCTATAATAGCAATACCTAGTGTTCTACCAGGAGAAACTGACATATTTCAGTGGGTGATCATTCGTAATTCATCACATATTAAATGACAAGATTGGTTTAACACATTCTATATATTTCATCCTGGTTGACATGCAACTATTTCACTTGTCCTAGGATGCAAATCAAAATAGCAACTATTACAGTGCTCACATTTCAAGTAATGAAGGGCTACACTAATGGAACAAATATTGTTAAATGTGCATCATTGCAGCGCTCACTTTCATCTTCATCACCATCATTAAATTAGTTGAAAGCATGAGCTGGGAATGTGACATTCTACTGAGTGCTTCCTGCTTTTTTAGAGAACTACATGCCAGAGATGTAGCAACAATTGATCTGAATTAACAATCCCTCCACCAATATCTATTTAACATGATTTGAGGAATATGCTATGGAGATCCTTAGACCCCAAAACAAATTATTGGTATTTATTTTTACTTCCTTTATTTAACAGAAGCATACGCTAAGATGAAAATAGTGAAAGGAAAGGCAAAGGAGACAATGTCCATGATATAGCAATTTTTTTGTTGGTTTTTTTTCCTAGTACCGGGAATCAAACTCATGACCTTGCGCTTGCCAGGCAGGTGCTGTGCCGCTGAGCTAAATCCCCAGCCCCCATGATATGGCAATTGTGCGAACTATTGCTCTGAAGACTGTGATCCACGAGCAATATTAATGAATGCCAATCAAGTCCCAATCATTCATGATACTTCTCCCTACCAGGTACTGTTTTATCTTGGCGCTTTCATATCTTCTTACTTAGAATTGCACTTCACCTTTCTCCAGTTAATTAAGACAAAAACAAAAAATTATGAAAACTATTTGTTCTTTAAACACTACTAGATAAACACTACTAGAGCAGAAAACATGGATATATTTTATTTATTCTTGTACCCTGAGCTTTTGGAGGATGACACACAGAAACACACTTATAATGAATGTTTGTTGGATACATTATCTCATTCAGGAAGGCACAGGTATGAAAAACATCTCCAATCTTGTTAATTTTTTGAACCTGAGCAAGTTAGTGGAAGTTTCCAAGCTTCAGTTTCCTAACTGTAAAGACTTGGTCATAAAATTTACCTGAAGGGCTTATACCCAGTTTGGTATATACATTGTTTAGTACTAAAAAATATCCCTCACAGTATTTCCTCACTGTTCCTCTCCCTTCTAGTATTTTGTTTTCATTGTGTGGGTGTAATTACTCTTGCATTACATTTCTTCCCTCATCAAATTTCCAGAATCAGAGTCAGACCTTCTTTGTATCCAAAGAGGAAGTAAGTCTCACCATAGTTTTGGACCTGGTTTTTCTCTTCCAGAGTTCATATGCTTGACACTTTTTTCCAAGTTGGGGATGTTGAGGGTGGTGGAACCCTTAAGAGGTAGTGGTTAGTGGCAGGCAATTAGGTCGTCACTAGGAAGACCAGCATGGGACTGGATTCAGTCCTATTCCTTAGCAGTGAGTGATGCATTCTGGGAATGGACTGGTTACCCTGATAGCAAGCTGTTCGAACACAAGTACATCTTGCTCAGCTCATTCTCTTGTTTTCCTTCACTATTCTCTTTCTACCAGGATGCTACCAGGATGTAAATCCATCCACCAGGAAGCCCTCACCAGAAGTTGATGCTAGTACCGTACTCTTCTGCCTGCAGAGGTTTGAGCTAAATAATCTTCATTTTTTTAAATAAAGCTTCATGTATTTGGTTACAGTAAAACAAAACAGGCTTGACGTATAATGTTCAGTCTGCATCGATGCTGAACTTACTGATGGTTACCCTTCATTTTAGAGGTAGATTTCATGTGATAAAAATCCCATGAAAGAGATTTTATTAGAAATTCTAAATGTAGAGCAGAAACCAGCTGTGGTAATAGAAACAATCTGATGCTCTTAGTGAGAATTTGCATACATAGTGCATCTCTATACTCTGAAACAGAAACCTTTTTAAAAGCATTCTAAAAGGAATCTCAGCTATTCCTTGATTTTTGTGACAATGTTCCAAAACTGTCGTCATATAAAGCAGGAACAAGAAAATATGCAGTAATAAATAATGGGGGGGGGGGAGATATTTAGCAATATGTTGGACAATTATTTTTTAAAAAGTGATGTATTCTTTGGATTTTGCTGTATGTGTGATGTTTTCCTGTTTTTAAATTTTCTCTTTATAATAAATACTCTTTTCATATTTAATTTTGTACTCTTTAAAAAGAAGGCTTAAAATTTTATGTGCTTCAGCACCTGTATGCAAAATCTAAATCTAATCTTATTTAACATGTTAGTGATTTACTGTCTATCTTTTTTTTGGAAGGAAGGTCCACAGTACAACGTTCACATCTTCCTGTTTTCTTCTGTGTTTCTGAGGCTACATCCCCATCTGAATTTTAGCATTCCAGAGAGATAGAGAGAGGGAGAGAGAGAATATTTTCCATCTTTGAAGGTGACTGTGAGCCATCTCATTACAGCCTCATCCACGTTGGTGGTTCCCTCAAGCTTTACTTCACGTGAAATGTGAAGGCTAGACATAAAATTCTAAAACAAAATTGGTCCACTGGGATAATACTGATGTTCACATTTTGGAAGTCATGGGTTAGGAAGAGGTTGCTACAGGATATCCAAGCATCTGCCACTTGAGTCTGTGTGGTACAGCTGGAAGGGAAGCATACACACTGAGGCGTAACTTCAAACATGTTTGTTTGGCCACAAATTCCTGGGAAACCATGAGAGCCAACAGACAACACTGCCTAGAGTAATTAGGACCAGAGTGACTCACTGTGAGATGGTCCTCAAGAAATTGCTACAAACTGGAAAGGCACACCCTAATTTTATTTTTTCCTCCACTTCCTTGTCTAGCGAGAGTCAACAGCTGGCAGGATGACAGTCTGGGCTAATTCAGTTTGCTGTAAGTTTGTTAAAGAGTAAAGTATTAAAAATCTCCTGTTAAAAGAATTTATACAGAACTTATCCATGCAAAGCCATCATTAATCTTCATAGTGACCTTCCCAATCAGATTGAAAGAATGAATAAACTTTATGGACAAAAATGTCTTGATAAACAGGTTTTTCTTCAAGGTCAAAGTCTGAAAGAATACTAGTGTTTTCTCTCATAAATTAATGTTTTACCATGCTGCTTCTATGCTATTCTCTGCCTCTTATAAGAAAGGGCTTTTTTCTGCCAAATGGTATTTGTAGTAGAAATAAATACTTTATGAATTCATTCCCTCCGAAACTTGCATTCAAGTAGAGACAACCTTATTTTTAGAACATTTATGTGATCCTACTTTTAAAAAATCATTTAAAGTTCTACTTATAAAGATCATATTTCTTCTTTACTGCCAAAAGATCACAAATGCCTACAAGGCAGAAAACTTCCTGTCAAACAAGGAAGATTAGATGAGCCTTTCAAGAAAAGAATAATTTGTCTATTGAAATACAGTTGGTACTGCTTAAACTGATGATTTTCTTAGCAACCAATGTGATAAAAGCAATATGACTTAATGTTACCAGTTGTAATGAGTAGATATTTTGGTGCTACTAAAAGCACAGGGTTCAGCTGTAAGCAAAGTAATCATCTAAAAGTGACACAGAGCAAGTGATCATCAATAAAATAATGTAACAGAAATGGAGAATATGAAGAATTGAAAGAGTGCTTCTATATTTTTTAAAAGTCCAGATCTCAAATAAAATCATCAGAAGTTCTTCAAATCGCTGATATAGGAAGAGTTTATACATGTAATATAAAGATTCTATTCCCTAAATCTCATAAACAGAGTTTTTTTCCTTATTGCAGAGGGTACTCAAATCACAAATTCCTCTGCAGAATACTCAGAAAATAATAAGCTTAAAACTGTTGAACTTAGGCTTCATAGACACACATAAAATAGAAAATATTTGAATATTTAAGCTTTTGAGACCCCAAACTGTTATAGTGAATTCTAACTTGAAATGTGGTTGTGATTACATTGATTTATAAACCTCAAATATATTTATTTACCTCTCAGGGGGTTTTCCTTTTTCCTGTTTTGTTAAAATGTACTTAATCAGGACTCAGATAACAACATATAGTCTGAAATGCCTTTCTTGCTTCTTGGACTCTTACTTTTGTAATCTCTCAAATCCCTTAAGTTAAAATATCACCATGACCATGAAACTTTCCTATTCTGATTATCACCATCACTACCCTCCACAGTAACATTGATTTCTTTTGACAAATGGACTTTGGTTAATAGACTTCACTGCAGTCATTCCAACTTCTCATTGAAAAGTCTACTGATAACTTGAACATTTCAATGTAATCAAATAGAAAAATACCACAAGTCTATTTTAGCCAGTAGCCTACCATCAAAATCTGAGTAGCATTCTCATGAAATTTTTAATGCAGATGACCTAAAATTTTAAAAAACATGTATCATGGCTTACCTTGTAATAAATCTTTATAAGCCATAGTAGCCCTGTCAGCCAAAAGAAAGTCAAAAAGAACTTTATTTTCCAATCATTCACTGGCTTTTTGTTTACTCATGGTATCAGTCAGTGTTTCTCTAGAGAAACAGATATAACATAAGACATAGGAATGTATATGAAATTACAAGATTGGCTTACGATAGTCAGCCATAGAGTTGGATGAGGAAGCACACAGACATTGTCTGCAAACTGGAGACCAAAGGTTCAAGTCCAAGGTCTGGAGTTTACTGCAATGTCCTCTGCAAGTCCATATTTGGAGGCCAATAGGTCTGTCATAGAAGGCTGAAAAGTCCAGATTGGAAGGTTGAAGGATCCACTGCAAAAGCCAGAGTTTGTCCTGAAAGCTGAGAGGTGATATCCAAGCAGAAGGCAAAGACCGGAACTCCTCTAAAAAACAGAAGCAAGTCCATCCTTCCTCATTTCACCTTTACACCCTCCAGGTGCGAAGCCACCGTAGGGCAGGCCCTCTATACCCTAGGATATTGAATTGCTGAGCCAATTTAGTTAAATTTCTAAACTCTCAAGTTAATACAATCAATCAACCATTACACTCGTTATTAAAGTAATTTGACAAGACACAAAATTCAGCAGGATTTTTTAAAATTTATTTTAAAAATAAAAGAAGAAAGACATATTAACAAACAGACATCCATTTATAAAATAGCATAAAAACAATACAAACAATACAGAGTTACAGACAAAGTGGTAAGAAATTTGGTTGTTGTACAGCAGGATTTTGGATGAGAGAAATTTTATCTTCTTGAGAAGACACATGAAATAAAACCAGTCTGACATTTCTCAGTCAAAGAAGTTCAAGCAGGATGGAAATCTACCAATAGCACAAGAGTTTGAATTCAGTGCCACATGTGAGGGATGGACACCAAGAGAGATGGTTGATGGTACGCAAGAGAAAAGGAACTTGAACTTGAGGTGGATGCCTTCTATTTAGACCACAAAGTGTGAGAAGAAAAGATGGGATATGAAGAATTGTTTCCCACAAAAAATAGTTCAGTGTCATTCCCTAAACAAGAGAAAATCCTATGCAGGTGAAGCAGTAAAGCCTGTTAAAACACCATTAATGAGAAACAGGAGTGTATGGCCCCTGTGAAAATAGCATATATCACAGGGCTAAGAGATAACAGGCTGATATAAAAGGGAAGAAAGATAGGGTAAAATAATTCAGTGAGGCAGAAGGAGAAAAGGCTGAGATAATCAGAGACGAAAGGGAGATGAATAAAGACCAGAAACTTGAAATTTATAATCAAATATATCCTTAGAAAATTTTAATAAGGAAAATGAATGCAAGAAAATTGAATCAGTGTGTGTGACATACATGATAGTAGGGATTATGAGAATGATATTATGGAAGAGAAGCTGACAGATATAAAGGAAAGAGAAAGAGAAAGGAGTCAAGGCTAGATGTAGCCCCCTGGAGGGAATCACAACAACTAAAGAAAGAAATAATTACATAATTAAAAAGAAACTTTTAATGCATCAAATGTATCCTAAGGTAGTAGATAAAAACAAAATCTCAGCATTTGACATGAGATATATAAAAAAAGAATAAGACATCTAGATATTTTATGTAGAGAAAATTTAACTACAATAGTGAAAGAAAATCCTACACTCCAAAATGAAATAAATGAAAAGAACTGGAAAAGTATGTTAAAAAGGGGAAAACTGAACTGCCCTCAGGCTTTTTTATGACATTCAATACCAGAACGTATTGAAGAAACATTCATAAAATTGTAGTAAGAAGACATTTTTTGGCACAAAAAAATTTTATAACTTACAAGTTTTCTGTGTTACATAAAGCCAAATGATAGGAAATTAAAAATAATGCAAAGTCTCAGAAAAAGAAACCATCTACATGGCTACATAGGGTAAAAATAGCTGAAGATATTCTTGGGTAAGAGTGAAATGAATGAAAATCAAGAACTCAATCATAGTGAAGGAATCTTTTAAAACATCTAGCACTTAACACAGAAATTGGTAAAGGAAAGTATCAGACTTTTATGGTGGCAAAGAGTGTTAACTCTAGAAAAGCTGACATCAAAAAATGAGTATTTGAAAAGAAGGGGCAACCTAAAAGTTATCATATCCAGCAACAATGATTATCCAAGTTCATATATCATGTGCACACATGTGTGTATATATATATATAAATATATATATATAATTTAGATGATAGGAGACAACAAACTGGACAAAATATGTTAAATTTCATATAGAAGGCAGAGAAATTAGATAGACTGATAGACAGATAGATGTCTTTGCTCTTGGTTTTGATAATCAGAGAAAATGTGAAAAGAAATTTTTAAAAGCTCTAAAATCAAGAATTATTTTAAAGCAAAATGTACAGTTTTCTGAAATATAAATCCAATACTCTGGCCTGGTTGTGCACACATGTAATTCCAGTAAGTGGGAGGTTGAGGCAGGAGGATCATTACAAGTTCGAGGCCAGCCTGGGCTACAAAGAGAGCTCAAGGCCAGGTTGAACTGCATAGTGAGACTCTGCTTAAAAAGACAAAAAATAAATAAATAAAATAAAATAAAATATAAATCCAAAGAAACATGCTCCCAAAACTGGAAGACAGAAAATAAAGATGATTTCATTGAACAAAGTATTAAATTAAATACCTAAAATCAACTGAATAATCACATAACAAGGAACACAATTATCTATTAAAATTATCTGTTAGAAGGCAAGACTCTCAGGTTGAGGAAAAATATAAGAAATGAGAAAATGCCAGATAATAACGAGCCACAGGGTCACTGCCATGCATGTTACAAATATTTAGCGATACTGATTTGTTGAGTCTTTGTAGAAAACCTTTCAAGCAGTATTACTTTGTCTCAATTCCACAGAAAGAAACTAAGATTTATACATATATATGTGTATATATGTATATACATATATATATATTTGAACCACTCAGAAAGTTAAAAGTAAAGAGGAAAGAATTATGCACCAAAGTCAAACAGAAATAGTCTAGAGATGATAATACTGATTTTAAACACGTTTGAGCACTTTCAAACTAGGAGCACTATATAATTTTGATTCAAGACACAATCAGAATTTAAGATAAATATGCATCAAAGTTTTTACTCTAGATATCAAACAGCTGATAGAAATAGTGGAAAAAAACTGGGAGTTTCTGATACTGTAAGATGTTATAACACACTTCTCTTAACCTTTGATAAATCAGGAAAAAATACATATCAGAGACATTTTGATGATCATCAGACAAACTATTATATCTAACCAAGTTTCATCCTGTCCTTTCAAAATGTATTAGACTGCATTTTAAAAGAAAGAACATCTTCCACATTCTTCTACATTGTGTTATTCATTTGTGTGGTATACATTGTATACATTTGTACACTAAAAATTTCTAAGATCATACCAATTAAATACTATAAAAGTTTGATCTGCTTGTAGGAGTTTGAGTAGATTTTAATGCTATTCACTGCATCTTTCAATTCTCTAAATTCTTTATATGTCCATAAAGAGCTTCTATAATCAGAATATTGGTCCATTTAATATTTATGCATTCATAAGTGCTCATTGAACATTCAATTAAATGTCTAGATTGGTGTTTATAAGTGATGACTGACCCTGAGGGAAAATATTAATGGGCAAAGGAAAGAATACAAGTTTCTTTGTTGTAAGCAGAGAATTCATGAACTTGACTCTATGAAGACAGCTGTGCAAACCAGGAGGCTGAGCAGGATAAGCTTTGTAGGAAGGGCAAAAAGCCCCAACCCCCAGTTTACAGGAAGGTGCCCCCACTTCAATTTCCTCTGCCAGAATGGAGTGAGAATTTCATCAGGTGCTTTGAAAAGCTCTATTTTCCATTCCCATGGGAACTTTTTCCTGCCCTCTTAGCCTCCCTAAGCTGCTCCCTAGGTTCTGACTATTTGCCTATCTGCCCACCAGGTGAAAGTAACTGTCAACAACTCCACAGTTCCCTAAGTTCTCACTGCAAAATGTTAAATCAAAGGGGATCTCTGGTCAGTTTCCAAGGTCTGTACTTCTCTGGCAAGTGCAAGTTGTGGACCTCTATAAAATCTGTCCCTAAAATCAGACCCTGGCAATACAAAAGGAAAAGAATATACATACTTCCCCTCTGGAATTCATATTTTAGAGGAGAGACAGACATTGGATAAGTAATTACCAATGTGGTGAATGGAACCAAACAATAGAGGCGAGATGCCATGAAAAATCCTTTTTCTTTTGTCCACTTTTCCCTTTTGCACTGCTTATTATCCCAATGTGGACTTTGTTACCTTCTGTTTTGCTCTGTGCTTCTCTGTCACCACATCTGTTTTTGTAAGTACTCAGCTTCTTGCAAGCATCTGCATATGCCTGCCTCAAATTAAATGCTCGCTGGTGTCTTGCTGAAATGAATGACAAGATCTTTGGTCCCTCAATATGTCTTCCTTTGTCAGAATTTTCTGACATATCTTTTAATGTACTCTGAGATATGTTTTTTGATAAGTTTTGATTTTATACCAAACAATTGTTCAGAATTATTTTTGATTTTTGTTGTTTTGTGTTGTCTTGCTTGTTATTACAAACCTAGAACAATGGCGATATGAGTCGTAATTATGTACAGTAAGAGTAAAATTAACCTTGCAGTCTCCTACAAAAATATGAGCTAGCTCGGAGGAATACGTTTCAATGAGATTGGGTTTTATTTATTTTTATTTTAGTAAGTTTGGGCAAAAAGAGTCTGACACAAGGGCTTCCTGATTCCAAAGGGGGGGTACAATGGGAGGAAACCATATTCTTGTCAGAACTATGGAGCACTGTCATTGCCCTTGAGAGTGACTTTGAAGCTCAGTTAATCTTTCAGCTCTCCTCTCACTAGTCATTTGATCTTGGGGTGACAGTTAACCTTGATCATCAAACTGACTGGCTTGAAAAATGTGTGAGGTGTACTTATACATGTGTCTGGGTAGATCATGGCAGCATGACCTTGGTGACTGTCTCTGGTCCCTGGCTCTTTCCTCTGGGTTGTTCTTTCTTATGCTCTGCTTGTGAGCCACCATGAAGTAAGCAGTTTTGATCTACCAAGCCTTGCTGTCATGAGACCTCTGACTCGGAGCCAACTGACCATAACTGAAATTTCTGAAACCATGAACTAGAGTAGAACCCTCCTTTGTTATTGCAGTTCTCAGACATTTTGGACTAGCAAAGCAGAAGCTGACCAACACAGGTAGGTCATTCCCAGGAGATAATAATGGATAAGAGGAAGTACAATCATCTAGTTCATATGCATGGACTCTGAAAGCATGCTACTTTTATATCAATAGTGGAAAATTAGTGTCACTGGGGAGTTGTCTTTGTTACTTTTCTCTCGTTGCTGAGACAAAATACCCAACGCCCAAAATGAAGGAAGGAAAGGTTTATTTAGCTTACAGTTTGTGGAGGTTTCAGTCCATACTTGGCTGGCTCCGAGGCAGAAGGTAGCAAACCAACAAGAGCAAAAGGGGGAATGGCAGCCGAACGGCAAAGCAGCCAGAGCAAAAAGGGAGGAATGGCGGCAAGCAGCTTCTTTCCCCACCTTACTTTGTAAACAGGCTACCCCCACCTAAGGGGCGTGTAGCTCTCACATAATCTCCATGTCCTCCTCTTCCACAGGCTCAGAATGTATACAAAGTAAGCACCCTGCCTTCCTGCTGAGTCACTTAGCCAAACCTCTAGACTCCCCAAGTTGACACAATGTATCAACCATAATAGGAGTTTTTACTAGTACCTCTTTTTTGACTAAGAGGAAGTAGGTGGGAATTAATTGATGATGTCAGTTAATCCAGCTTATGGGTCTGAGGCAACTGGACTCCACTGTACACAATGAAATATTGGTGAGGTCTCCTGTACCTACAGACCCTAATGTACAGATGATGTTATGGTGAGATGATGTCACAGAAGTTTGAGCCAATGCAATGTTGTAGTAATTTGAAGCTAAGACCCAATTGTAAATCACGTGGGAAGCAAAACCTCTTCTGGATTGTGTGACTTGCCTTCAATCTTCCTCAAAATGATATCTGTTAGCCTACTCTGCTTTTATACCTCTTCTCTCTGAATCAGGGACTAACTTATCTCTCTAACTCATTTTATCAACCAGTTCATGGTATATTAATGCAATCTGAGCAGTTCCATATCCATGGGAGGGCTTCAAAAGTAATGCTTGCTGATAATAATTAAGATTGAGTTTCAATTCTGGGAAGCTAGAATTGGGAACCAGATAAGTTTACATTAGAATATGTTTTTAAACCTAAAATCTAACATGTCATTCTTTGCCCCACTGGGATAGACCAATTCAAATCATCAATAACAAGCATCTAGTCTTAGAATATTTTCAAGATTGAAATATATTTCTGGTCCCTATATGTATGGACTGTTCCCACACTGCTGAAATTACTGGAGGCTATGTTTTTATCAGTACTATGAAAACACTCATGATTCAGTTCCATGTAAGAAATTCATTGTGTAAGTCAGCTGCAGCTGTCATTGCATGGAGATGGTCTGCTCTTTCACTACATCCACACTCATGCCAGCTCCCCAGTGCAGCAACTTAGTTGGCAAAAGGCAACATGTATTAGAGAACTACCCTGAATACATGCCATGCATCAAGTATGGTTATCTGATTTATCCTCATGCATCAGTGTCTTGGTTACTTTTCTCCTGTTGCTGAGACAAAATACCTGACATCCAGAATTAAGGAAGGAAAGATTGATTTAACTCATAATTTGTGGAGGTTTCAGTACATACTCAACTGGCTCCAAGGCAGAGTGGTATATGGCAGAGGCAATAAGAGGAAAAAAGGAGGAGCCCTAGTGAGCATACCTCTTTTCTTACCTTATATTGTATGCAGGCTTCCTGCCCCAAGGTGGGTGTAGCACTCACACTGGTAATCCCAGCATTGGACCATGAATCAATCACAAACTCTAGAAGCCCGCCCAATGACTGCATGAGGCTTTGGGAGGACATCCAGACACAAACCATAACAATCAGACACCACGAGAGAAAGGATATTATCCACTTCTTAGATGCTCAAGTTCAGACACACACTAAGTAATAAATTTAAGGCCATGCAGCTATGAACTACTTTTAGAAAAACATATTAGAGTTTGACATGTAGACCATGGGAGAAAGCTACCATTTCTGGGTGGACTGTTACAGAAGGCTTTAGGATGGACTCATTTGTGAAGCCAAGCTGGAAGCAATGATTTGTGTAACAAAAAGGAGTAAACTATTTGCCATCTGGCCATTAATTGGATTTTGCTCCACAACTCATTTATTCAAATGTATTCATTCATGAAATATATATTGACACTTACTGTGTCAAACACTGTTCTTTGCAGTGGAATCCAGCTTATATTAATAGTCAATATCTGTAGCCTCATAATTTTTCTCTTGGGGGAAAAATTGAGATATTGTGCAAATAATTGCATAGCACATTAGTTTGTAAGTCCTAGAGTGTTGAAAACAGTGGCCCCCCTTTTTCAAGGGTGATGATCTAAGACCCCTTGGATATATGAAACTAGAGATGGTACTGAGCATTTTATATCCTCTTTTCCCTCTAACATACATATCAATAATAAAATATAATTTATAAAATAGGTATGCAAGAGATTTACAACTAATAAAAATAGAATAATCATGAAAATGTACTGTAATAAAGGCTACATGAATCACTCTCTCTCTCTTTCTCTCTCTCTCTCTCTCTCTCTCTCTCTCTCTCACACACACACACACACACACACACCTCTCTCTCATTGTCTTACTATACTCCCCCTTGGGATGATGTAAGACTGATAAATTATAGGAATTGTGATATGGCGTTTGGTTACTATATCAGTTTGCATGAACACAGCACTGCACAACTACCAGATTCAATCTGATAGCCATCTGGCTCAGTGTTTAACAAGTGGATAGTATAACTCTCGTGTATACACTAGACTAAAGAATGAATTGTGTCTCTGGTGGGATGGGGTGGGATAACATACGATTTCATCACACTATTCGAAACTGCACAACTTAAAATCTATCAATTGTTTATTTCTGGAATTTTCCACTTAATTTTTTCAGACCACATTGATTAGGGTGGTGATCCAGATTATCAAAAGTGAAAATGCTGATAAAGGGCAGACTTATACAACAGGTTAAAAGGAATAAAGGTGACCAGGTACCAGGACTGCCACCGGTATCCAAGAAGATTTGCTGAGACTTGACAGCCAGCTAGAAGGAACATTTCACAGAAAGACAGTGGTCAGTGTGAGGTCCTGGGCTACAAGATGAGATCAAGACAGGCTTGGACAAGACAATTCAAAGCCTTGCCACCAAAGAAAAGTTGTTTTGCCATGAGAACAACATGAAATAAAATACTGCTTGTATTTAAATATAATCACTGTGCGCAATTACATATAAAGTTTTGGAAGTGTTGCTCTGGCAACACTTAAGCAATGAATCCAATGTTACAACTGTGAGCCTAAAAATGAGAAAGTGTAAGTCCCAAAAGATGCAATCAGTCCTTCTCCCTGAAGCAGGTCACTAAACCCTAATCAGGATTATTAAAATAATACTGAAACTTATGCTTGTGTCTGGTGGTCTGAGGAAGGTAACAAAGTGCAATGGAATTATAATGGTGAACTTCTACCATCTTGTCTAGTGAAACTCTGTATTATCTCTAATGTTTTACTGAGGAATTATTTGCTTTTACCCTATAATGGTGTGAGCAATCTTTCATTCTTACGTCTTGTAATCTGAGCAATGTATTTGAGGATAGTGATATGTAATGTAACAACCCCGTTGATTTGTATTATTTTGTCCTGAGACTCTGTATCGCTTTGAATGTTCTTGCTTTGATTTGTTTGTGACACTGATACGCTGCTATTGTCCTATTTCTTTGTTTGTTTCTCATTTACTACACGCTTTAAAACAAAAAAAAAATAAAATAAAATAAAATAAAATAAAACAAAAGTCTTCAGGAGCTGACATAGAAGTCCACTCTGATTCCTGCGAAAGGTGCATAGAACCTGTGAAAAATCATGCGATGTGTCAGGACTTTCAAAGCCAGTTTTGAAACAGAGGGCAGGGGTAAATCCAGTTACCTCTGCTACCAAGGTGATTTGTCGTACAGTGGGAGGCAGCTCAGAGAACTGCACCTCTGTTAACCTCAGCTGGAAGTCAGAGCAGTAAGTCTATGTATTTGCTACGTCACCAGGAGATTCTGA
This sequence comes from Chinchilla lanigera, assembly GCF_000276665.1. Taxonomy (NCBI): domain Eukaryota; kingdom Metazoa; phylum Chordata; class Mammalia; order Rodentia; family Chinchillidae; genus Chinchilla; species Chinchilla lanigera. The sequence continues at coordinate 4,509,849 of NW_004955480.1, read as the reverse complement.
GCTCTGCAAGGAATGAATTTGTGTCTTGTACAAAGTCAGTGAGGCCAGTGCTCCTGAGGTCCTAACTACTCTCCCTCGCTATTTGCAAAAACCAATATCCACATCTGCTGGCCAAATTTCAAAACCTCTGTTCCATACCCGCTCCTTCACATTCCCAGTTATTCATAAACCCTTCAAATTAGATGTTTGGTTCTTACTCCACTTTCAGTAAATCCATTATCTTCACCAAAAGGTATCTATGTTTTCATTTCAGTTTCCTCTTACATAGAATCAGCATCCTCATTAGCAAAACCTTCACAAGCTCAATGGATTGTTGTGATATTCAACTGGACAGTTTCAGATTCAACATTCAATGCAAGAAAAAAAAATAGTGTATTCCTTTAAAATAATTTGTCTGTCCTTTTGGTACCAATTTATTTAAGAAGTCTCTCACTTATATTTTTTTATTTTAAAAATAAAAGAACAAAAACATATTAACAAATACACATACATTTACATAATAACACAAGAACAATACAAGCAATACTTAATTTCAGGCAAGGTGATAGGAAATTAACAATGGTTGTTGTAGTATGCATTGATATCTTCAAAGTTATTACTCAGGAAAACAAATACAGATGTGTAAGATTGATCAGATAATTAATCATTAACTGTTCCTTTCAATAAAGAGATAGAAGGGAGTCAGTAGTACAACTATGTTAGCTATCCTGTATATATATATATATATATAATTTTCCCCTTCATTCTTTTCTCTTATCCCTCATCCCAATTGCCCTTTACTTTTGAGCAGTTTCCTTTCATTTCACAATGTGTATCATACCTCCTAGTTTTGATGAGCTCTTTCAGGTTTTTACACTAGTGAGACAATATGTTGTTTACACATGTCGGTCTGATGTATTTCACTTATGAGTACAGTCTCTAGTTGTGACCATTTATCTATAAAAGCCTCGTGTTTATCTTTCTTTATAGCTGAGGTATATTCCATTATATAAAAATACCACAACTTTTTTATCCATTCCATAGTGGATGGACATTTGCATTACTTCCATGGTTTAGCTACTACAAATTGCACTGCTATAAACGTGGGTGCATATGTATCACTGACTCGCTTATATTTGATATCAAGAAGGAATCTCTTTTCTCTTAGAACTATAACCAGTCTTCATCTGCCGCAATCCACTTTACATACTGCCACTGAATCCAGATTTGCTGGTGTTGCTAATTATTATGTCAATCCTTTAATTAAGAATATGCAAGAGCTCACTGATTTACCTAGTAAGTGGAGTTAAAATTCTATTATCTGGATAATAGACATCGCCAGGCTTGACCATGTTCAAGTATTTCCAAAGAGAAATAGATGCACAGAAATCATAGCATTTAAACAGATTTGTATTGAGGTTCTCTTCCAACAGGGGCAAGGATATCTCAGTAAGGAACAAGGCTCAACCCCAAGTACCATAACCATAAAGGGTTTGTCACTAAGGAGCAGTGAGAAGAAACTTCAAGGATGGGGATGTAATTATGAGGAAACAGACTTCATAGGTTTCTTTTTGAAGGTGGGCAGGAGGAATCACACACCGCCTCGGGAATGCTGAGAGATTAAGAATTTGATCAGATACCAAGTATGATCAAGTGTTGAGGGGGGGAGCATTTTTCTAAACTGACTTAGTAGGAGTTTGGCTAAAATTTACTGATGAACATGGGGACCAAGAGGTTGAGTCAAGAATAGGACCCAGAGCTTGGCCAAGGGTGTCTTGTCAGACCTTTATGAATTCCAGTCAATTGGCAGAAGATACCCAGGTTCTTCTCCTTACAAACCTTCACATATTTATTCCTCCTCCTGTTTTTTCTCAAAAGCCAAGCTTGCATTACGTGCCTATTTTCCCTACCCACTCACTCAAATCAGTCTTCAGAGGGTAATAAAATAATCTACCTCTTGGTCAAGCCACTGTGAAGTGGACAGTTCCTCATGACATTCTTATATCTCAGGGGTTATTCATTCAGTTTTCAGTTCTTACTGATCAAACTGTGGATCAAGCCCTGTGCCACATGTAGGAAAGACACAAATGGTATGACATTTTTCCTTTAGTAGAGATTTTGCAGTGTTCTGTCATAGCCATTCTCTCCTTTTATAATAACATTGTTGAAGTTCAGAAATGTACCATTTGCAGAGTAGGACATTTAAAGAAGTGTGTCTTTTCCTGATCCCTTCCTTTCCACCGGATGAAATTCAACGCCAAGTGTTGAAGCTGGTGAGGTCATCTTGGGCCACACAGTAGAAGCCAAATAAAAGAGAAGGAATTGCTTTCTGCACTATTGGGGAGCTTATCACACCATGGGCATGAGATAATCCTTGGGAAGAAATAGCCTGGTGATGACAAATGGCAAATAATGTTTAAAAAGTGAACGATGGTAGTGTTCATGATGAGGGATGACATGTTGATGTTTGTGGTGGAGTTAACAATGATGATAATGATGCCAGTATGGGCAATACACGCTTTGAATATTGTATCGCTACTGGCTCTGAAAAGAATCCAACAGTCTGCACAAATAAAAATATCCTAGATTGCATTCAATCTTCCACCCTGGGGTATAAAAATTAAAGTTATGCAGCTTGCACTAGTTCTTTGCTAAGCTCTCTGGCCTTTTAAATTTAGAATTCTGGTAGGTAAGGAATTCTAAAAACTGGTAGGTAAAGAAAGGAATGGGACTGGAGAAAAGAGGACTAGACATCGGGAAATTAACTTGATCTCACTAAAGAATGTGGTGTTTGGATATGAGATTGAAAGACCAAGAAAAGCTTTTCAGCCTAGAACTATGGAAATGATTAATGATTCCACCTGACGGAAACTTGGAAGTAATTTGGGATTTAAATTGAATGGCAAAGTGACTGGTGAGTCTGAACAAAAATGCTCCGGCTCTGAGCTGTGCCTCCTTCCTCTTTTGAGAGATTAAACTAACAATTAGGATTCTTTCTGTATTTCTAATAAGTGTTTACATTGAGATTGTTTGAACTTTCATCCATGTAAATGCCGGACCTTAAAGTGCCATAGTTGCTATTAAGGGCATGAAAATTTCATGTAAATTATTTTTCAATGAAAATGTTCAGATTTTATTTATTTTCATTCACGATATTAATTTTAAGTGTAAAACTGCACTGAATATGCCTCTTCTAAAAATTATTCTAAAATGAAGAAGAAATTGTGGGAAACTTTTTGTAAAGATTTTATTAACATTATTTCTTCACATTAAGGAAATTCAGAGTGACATTTCCTACATGCATGCATCATTCATTCATCAAATCCAATCATTCATTTTCAAATCCTCCTCCACACATACCCTTTCCAATCTTTAGTAATTACAATTCTACTTTCAGGTCTACTTGTTTTGGTGAGTTTACTTATTGAATGTAACATGATATCTTCCTGTTCCATACATTTTGCTACAAATGGCAGGTTCTTGTTCCTCTTTCTGGCTAAATAATATTCCACTGTGTATATATACCACTTTTTTATCCATTCATTTGTTGGTAGATACTGTCCTAATTGAGATACAATACCAGAGACCCACAAATTAAAGGAAGAAATGTTCATTCTGATTCATAGTTTGCAAAGGCTTAAGTCCATGCTTGGCTAGCTCCAAGGTGGAACGTCAAGGCAGAGGGGCAGGGCAGTGGAAGCTTGCTTATGGTATGGTGGTCAGGAAGCAAAGAAAGATCCAAGGAAGTTCAGGGAAGACACAAACTACATCATGCACCCGTGTCCCACCTCTTCCCAACAAATACAACCACTCCAAAGCAACCCAGAAATAAGCAGCCATAATTCAATCACACTGTAAAAGCCCAATGGTAGGCTCATGACCTCTTTGGGGGGACATCTAGTCATCATAATGGACACATAGGTTGATTCTATATCTTCACTATTGTAAATAATATCATGATAACCATGGATATCTAGCAATTTCTTAGTGTATTGATTTCATTTCCTTTAGCTACATACCCAGGAGTGCTACAACTGTATCATAAGGTAGATCTAATTTTGCTTTTTTGTAGATCCTCCACACTGTTCTCTACAATGGATTTCCCAATTTGCTTCCCTCCAAAGCTGAATAGTACTTCCTTTTCTACACATCCTTGCCAATGTTTTTGTTTACATGTTTGTTTGTTCTAGAATAGCCATTCTAATTGGGATGAAACCTCTCGTTTTGGTTTTGATTTACATTTCCATGATGTATAATCATATGGAGAATTTTTTCATGTTTGCTAAGCATTTGTATTTTCTCTTTTGAGTCATTGTGTCTTTCAGGTCATTCCTGCTTTTTAAAATTGAATTAGTTGACTTTTGCTGTCAGGTTTATTGAACTTATTTAGATATTCTGGATCTTTACAACCTGGCAGATGAATAGTTGGTAAATATTTTCTCACATTCCGTAGGTTATCTCTTCATTCCTTTATTTTTGTTGAAGTTGATTGCTTTATATTTTTTTTGTGCTGTATCTTGTTCTAGTGATATAATCCCATTGGTCAAGTTTTGCTTTTCTTTCCCATGTTCCTGGAATTCCATCTTTTCCTGTACCAATATCTAGAAGTGTTCTCTTCTATGTTCTACTAACATGTTCAGAGTTTCAAGTGTTACATTTTATGTCTTTGATGACTTTGGAGATGACTTTTGCACAGGTGAGAAACCAGAGTCGAGTTCAGTTTTCTGCATGTGGATATCCAACTCTCCCAGCATCATTTTTTGAAGAGGGAGTCTTTCCCTCAATAAAATTTTGGTGTTTTCATTGAGAATCAGAGGGCTGTAAATAAATGCATTTGTTTTTAAATAAAATGAAATCTGTGATAGATATAGAACTGTAATGTGATTTGTGCTGTGTTGATCAATGTAGAAAATTTTACATCAATGTGAAAATAATAGTTTGTGCTATAGTTATACACACTGCCTGTAAATACAATTAATTGTAAGCCATTATACAGTAGGTAGATAATCCAGATTTCATCTTAGTTGATCTATATAGAACTTATATAGGCTGAGATTTAAAACTAAAATATCACTTGCATTTATAGACTCACCTCACGATTCAAAAATTCTCCCTAAAGCTGCTGCCAATAGCAGTTTTCACACAGACTCCAAATTATCAATTATCAAATACTGTTTTCCGACTTAACATGACTCCTTATTGATTGGCTTTACATTAACACACTGGCTTTAAGTATGTCACTAACAAATTGTATGTGTGTATATTTTCTGTATACGATATTTACACATACGATATTTACATATATTTCTGTATACAATATAATGGAGGCAGGTACTGTTATCTGTACTTCATAAATAATAACTTCTCAATTTCATAAGAACTTAGAAAGTAAGAACTAGTGATTACATATATTTAATAAATGGATGAAACACACATAAAAAAGTCAAGTCATTTCCCCAAAATAGCACAACTAGAATATCACACTGGGGAGATTTACATCATGGTCTTTCATATGCAGCAATGTTATTATAATGAATTACCCTCTAGTCACAGAAATAGGACTAGAAACCCAATCTTCCAAGAATGCATGCAAATGCATGCCTCCATGTATTTAAAAATGACTAAATATCTTAAATGCATACAAGGCAAAGCAGACTACATAAGTAGTGGCATGTATTGAAGAAAACATCAGATAGACGTGAGGAAGTGTGAAGACCGTGGTGAAGTAGTAGATCAGTGCACCTCAGGAAGCCATTTTCCAGTACACTGTGTAGGAGGTAGATCCATTTTTGCTATATTTTCCACTTTTTTCAATAAAAATCAAAGATCCTGAATTTTAAGTGAAATTTATCAATCTTGATATACTGGCTCAAAATAATTCTGAGTATTTTTCTGGGGACAAGTTAAAAGATTTCCCTTTGGGTCAAATCCACTTTTTAGACCAATGGTTTTCTCTCTCTACAGTTCATCATATATTTTGCAAAACTGAAGAAATATGGGTGGAAGAAAAGTTTTGAGCCTAAATTATGTCCCACAAATGTATCAATTTGTACCTTGCTATATTATTTAACCTCTCTGAAACTCACTATCCTCATTTTAAGAATAAAGCCCTCTGTACTGGATTATTATGACAATTATGAAACTGTGCCTATAATAGTTATGACAGTGTCTCATACACAACACACATTTCCACACATGTTCCTGAATATACACCTTATATTGCTACTCTATATTGTCTTTTTAATAATTCATCATATCCTTGATTTCCTTAAGGTTTGGGACATAGTTGGGCCTTCATAAATTATTTCCTAGTAGATGACATTCTTAGGGTCAAGATAAAATACAATTTGATTTTAACAACTTTCTTATGACTGACTGATTCCAGAAATACATTTCTTCATGTTCTATTACTTTAAACTTATGGTGATAATCTCCATTATAAGCAGATTGACTTTGTAGACAATATTCTAAAGGAAAATTTGACTCTTTTTTTTTTTGTTAAGCCCTAAAGAAGAACTAAGTGAGATGTAGTTCTTTTTAGGGAAGAAATTTTAGATAAGACAGAGATGAAGAGCCCATGAGACCCTGGGCATGGGCCCAAGAACCAACAGAGGGTGAAGTAGATTGAAGGATCCTAAGCAACATACCTCAACCTTGTCTCACACGCACAAAGGGTCACTTTATTAACAGTTGTGATCGTCAGGAACTAAGTAGCACAGAGACCACCTGAGCATATGAACTATGAAGGGCATAGGGAATTATTTTCACAAGGGGAAAAGACTGGAGAGGCAGGCCTATATCTTCATAGCTTCAGAGACATTAACACCAGCACTGGATCTTTGCTCTTCTGGGCCCAAGGACAGAGAAAGTTGGCAGTGGTTGTAGAATCCAGGTGAAGGATCACCTGCAGAATCTGAAATTAAGGAGGCCTACCAGGCAAGTTTTAAGCATTAGCAACATTCTGGCTGGGGCCTTAGAGGGCAGTGAGAGAGGGAGAAATGTCCTGGCTGTTATCTTTCCTCAATTCTGCATTGACCACTGGAAACCAGTTGACATGAAAGCCTTAGATATCCAACCTGAGGGGCCAGAACCCCATCCTTTGCTTCAGCTGAGAGCAAATGAAAGACAAAATATGAACCCTGGTAAAGTAGGCAGATAGTGGCCCCGCCAGCACAATCCAGGGACCTTTCCTTAGGTTTTTTGCTAAAGCAGGCAACTGTCACTATTTTATGACTGCACATCTCCAGCATGTTCTGGTTAAAAGATGACATTTTGGAAAGAATTGCAACAGCCCACAAGAATGGCATAGAGAGGGGAGTTAGAGAAAACTGACTCATTCAAGGCTCTGCTGTGATTGCATCAGTGTAATAATGCTTGCATGATTTTTATATACTTGTTGTGTTTCACTTTCTTCCCTTACTAACATATCTCAGAGTTGACTTACTATAATGAAACACCTGTGTCAATTAGCTTAAATGTGAAAAGGTTTAATTAGTTCATGATGCTGGAAGTTCCAGCCCAAGGTCAGATGGTCTCATTAGTTCAGGCCTCTGGCAAAGGCATCAGATGATTCTGTGGTAGAGCAAATTGTTCACATCCTGAGCCCAGGAATCCAACAAGACAAAGGTTGCACAGTTCCGTCCACGACACATCCCCAGTGACCTAAGGACCTCCCTTAGGTGCTTGCTTCCCAAGGGTCCTCAGACCTCTCAATAGTGTGAAAATGGGAGTCCAGGCTTTAACGTGTGGACCTGTGGGGGACATTATCTCTACTCAGAACACAGCAATGAGCGGAGAATAAGGACTCCTGCCTTACTGGGTTGAGTGAGGATTGAGTAACACAGCAAAAATCTTTCCAAAATACCCAGAACTTTAGGATTGCTTTCTCCAGATCTGTGAGAAAGGCTGTTGGTATTTTGATTGGGATTGTGTTAAATCTAAGCATCAGTTTTGGAACCATGGCCATTTTTATTATATTGAGTCTAGAACTATGGATACCTTTCCATTTTCCGATATCCTCCTTGATTTCCTTTTCCAGAGTGATTTGAAAAATTTGGAAATTTCCACAATTTCCATTGTAGAAGTCTTTTGCTTTGTTAGTTCAGTTAATTCCCGAACATTTAATTTTTTTCCTGCTGCTATTGTGAATGGTATCACTTTCCTAATTTCTTTCTCAGTCACATCATTGTTAGTGTATAGGAATACTATTGGCTTTTGTGTGTTATTTTGTCCTGTTTCTTTGTAGGAGTCTTTTTTGTCTGTGACCTGCACTCTGAGTAACATTTTGGCCATGCTTTTAAGATTATGATGCACAGTACATTAGCTATTGTCATTCTTTCATCACTATATTATGGAATTCTGTTTTATTTTTTCATAGAAGTAACAAAACTGGTTTATTTATATTTTTATGAATAGCTACTTGTATTGCATTAATATTAAAAAAATACTGTATCAAGACTTGGACAAGCATCGAATAAATATTTTCTATCCCCCAACATTGAAGTCATTTAACATTCTTTTATTTGAATGAGTAGTTTTCTATGGCTGTCTTCTCTTTTTCCAACACTGACAAGTTCCTGTTCTAATAGAGATAAACACCCCAAACACTACCATGCACTGGGTGCCCTTTCCCACATCCTCTTGAGCTCTTGTCCATACCTCATCTTCAAAACATCTCAATTTGATTCTTTCTGTCATCTCTGCACCCAGCCACTCAAGTGTCTTTCCTGCTGCCATGTAAATTATCTTATCACTTAGTGTCTTGCTAGCCCTTAGTGAAACAATTTTCACAGAGAGCACCGAATTTTTCCCTGACATTCTCTAGTGACAGCATCAGCAAAAAATGTAGCGACTTACTGGGAATAAAACGACAGGGCAAGGTGTCAGCAGAGCCCGATTTTTCCTTTGGGAACAAAGCATACAAATTCATACATGAATATATATGAGAGACCCATTTTTAAATGAAACAGCAAGTAAATAATGTGTTTCCTTCACTGGAGCTTCCTTAGCTAAGAAAATCTTTCCACAGCAGTTGTTTCTACTGTAAAGTTATGAGATGTGGAACCCCTGGTCCTTCTCTGCGGCAGCCCATCTGTTTCCCAGGGGGTCTGTGTAGGATATTTTCTCAGAGATTGTCAGGTTTCTGTCTTTCTCAGCCTTCCTTTATTTCATATCAGAGATATTCTACAGAGTATAGAAAACACACATTTGCAAAATGCCCTTTTGTTCACGTAAATCCATTTACTGAAATGAAATCTCCACACTTTTTTTCTTTTTTGTTATTTTTAACCACATATACTTTTGTTTCATTCTGTTTTTTGCAGAGATCTCATGTATTTAATTTTTTTAAATTCTCCTCAATATTCAGTTGCTAAAGTAGCTGCTGGCAGAATTTATTCCAGGTGTTTCAGCTGAACACAAAGAGCCCCCATAACAGCACAAAGATGTGTTCAGGGCCTGTAAACTGTGTATGCTTAATGTGCCTGTTTGATCTCATGCCTCTTACTTATTGGAAAACCCGAGACCTACAGGGCTTTCTATTTTTTCCTTATACAATTTAAATGTCCTTGATCATTGTAGCTTTTGTCTAGGTTATTCTCGTTGCCAGAAATATATGTGTAAGTCAACTTTTTATTATTGTAACAAAATGTCTGATATGCACAAGTTGTAAGGAGATGCACTCCGGCTCACGGTTTAAGAAGTGTCAGCCCATGATCCTGGTCTCTGTTGTCTGGGCTGATGGTGAAGTGGAATGTCACAGTAGGGAATGTGAGGTAGAGCAAAACCATTCATCATATTGCATCCGGGAAGCAAAAAGAGACAGGGAGGGACCAGAGTCCCCAGGTCCCTTTCAAGGTGATGCTCCTGGGGACCTTTCATCCTCCTACACTGTCTCATCTCTGAAAAGGTTCCATTACCCCCCAACAGTGCTGCAGGCTACCCACCAAGCCCTAAACACATTGGCAGTTGGGGGATATTTATCCAAACCCTAGAAATATGTTTCCCCTTTAACTTAATATGCTGCCCAATCTTGTCGTGTTTTGTAATTCTGATATCACCTCTTGAGAAAAGCCATGAAATAGGTCACTGAAAGTAACTTCTTCATGTCATCCAGTCTCCAACCCAGTATTCCTATTGTATCATCTTTAGAGAAATTCTATTGTATTCTTCATTTATTTGTTCAGTCAGTCTCTAATCACTGGAGTACAAATCGTTGAAAACAAAAGTAATACCTGCATTGTTCTCCTCTGTGGCATCTCTTGTATAGCAGAGGCTCACTAAATTGTTATGAGATGAATGCACGGCTAAGTACACAAGCACTCACCAACACTATCAGTTAGTCAGTAAGTGTGAGCTCTTGGAAACAGATCACTGGATCTTGTTCATGATTTCTCTCCAAAGACTAATACATAACAAAAAGCAGGAGGAGAGCATCTACCTACATGTCCAGGACCATACAGTAAGGGTGATACACTTTTCACCAACTGAAATAGAAAACTTGTCCTAGTGGAACCTGTGGTGCTTCAAAGACTGTATCAATTAAACAAGCTATTACATTACTCATGATACGTGTTCACTACAGAAAGTGTAGCTTCATGTTGAGATGCTACAGTAGGTAAAGCTCACTCTCCAGGGACAGCTGGAAGGGAAGTACTGAATAAAGGGAGAAAGGAAAGAAGAATAAGGGGAATGGGAAATAAAAATAGAACACAGGGAAGGAGCACAAGCATCTTATGCTCCCTATGTGGATGCAAGATTAGAGGTTATTAGCCCATTCTCAACATATCTCTGTAAAATAATTATCCTTCTCCAATTCATGAATGAGAAAAACAAGGCTCTTGACACCTAAATCCCTCATCCATGGTCGTGCATGTTGATGCATAGAGCTGGGACTAGAACTAGCCTTCCTGAGTTCCTGTTCATTTCCTTTAGTCCAGTGCCTTCCTCCCACTATGCCTCAGTAAAGTCTGGCTTTTAAAGACAAACTCCCTCAATCTAGTACTACCAGGTATCTCAGGGAATATTCTAGTTGCAGAAGGATCTTAAGTAACTTTTTAAAAGTGATGTGACCAAGTATAGGACTCAATTTTCTTTTTCTGTGGCACTTTTTGTTGTATGAGGACAAAAGAGAAATCTTCACAATGCAGGTGGGCACTGTGCCTAGGAAGAGTAGCTAACATCTGCCGAGACAGTCACAGGGAAGAAGAGAATCCCTTCTCAAAGCTCCTTTGTTCTTACGCTGGAATCTGCCCGCCACAATAAGGCCACTGATCCTCTTTGGAACAATTTGAAGTTTCCACTGAGCTATCAATAGTATTTACCAATGTTGGGATCCTGGGTGAGGTAGGAACCTAACTTGCCACTGTATAGTATATTCTCTCAACAACCTTATGTAATCAGGACTTGTGTCATCCTCATTGGATGAGAAAAGAGACCGAAGCTTCAGAATATTGTTTCAGAAAATGTAATGGCTAGGTGTCAAAGTTTGGATTCAAATCTACATCTTTCTGAATGCAAAAAACATAGGCTGACTCCATATAACTTGTTCCCAGCCCATCACACACATATTGTGAGGCAGCTCCAGGTTCAACTGACAAGCTGGACAAATCTGAGCCTCTGGGTAAGAAGCAGAAGATGGGACACCACTCAGCGGAGGACAAGGCGAAAAGAAGGGAACATTATCTACACATTCTTTATAACTGACACTTTTACTGGAAGATTTTTCTCTCACCAATACCTATTTGGGGCCCATATCTACTTACAGTTTTCAGTTCTGTATTCTTCAAAATGGTCTTTTAGTGGGAAATAATTTTCAAATGATGGTCTCTAAAATAAGAGCATCATCTCTCTGATTACCAGTAGCAAATCACCTCCATGTTGCTCTCTTTTTGCAGGCAACTCTTACAGGGTCTGTCTTGTTAAAAGGAAGCAGCTCATCTTGAACCTGAAAAAGTAGAAATTCAGAGAGACTGAGTGACCATCCAGAGCCTCTTCCTTGGAGTCCGGCCAGCGTGGATACAAGAGAATACAAAGGCTGCTCCCTTTGGGTAGGCAAATCAATTTCCTGGGCTTCCACTCCCTCAATGAGAAACAGGCAACTGCACAAGGTCACAGTGATGACTGAGTCCTTAAGAAATCATCCATAAATGGAGGTGCTGATTTATTCTAATGTTACCCTCACAAACACACACAAACATACACACACATTCACACACACACACACACACACTCATACACACAGACATTCAGATCTAGGCTTCAAACACAGATCATTAAACTTTATTTACTTATTTATTTTAAACTTTACAATATATACTTTTATCACCACTCATTCTTTGCCTTAAATCAAAAAATGCTCTATACATATGGATATGCAAATTATTGGTACAGGGGACACAAGTGAAATAATAGTGAGCCCTGGTTTTGGGTAATTTATTCCTGAAGTTTATTCTAGCTTTTGAAGGCATCCATTTTGTCCTGAATCTTAGAAGTCAGAGGGCCCTGAAAGATAATTTAAAATATCTAACTTACTGAAGAGCTGAAACCCAGAACTACTTCTCAGTTACATCATCTCAAGTGCATAATTAAACTATATACATTTTCTAGGTTATTTTCCTATGTATTAAATTTACCAATTTTTCTTTCTTTTTTTCTGGCACTATTTATGAAATTTAACTGTAATAAATATGCTTTGGCTGCAACAAATATTAATGCATCTGAAGGAAATTTTATATTCAGGCCCTTATTAACGCACAATGTAAATTGGAAACAGACTCTAAATGGCCAGCTACTAAATTTTTTAAAAACATGATAGGCCCACTGGAAGCAGGCAGCTGTGCTGACATTCTTCCCAGGGCAAAGGAAAAAAAAAAAAAACTACTAAGAAAAAATGTACTGACTCCAGGTTTGGTGTTCTCCATCACCAGATTTATTGACCTGCAAAAAATGTCAGTGGATGTTTTGCCCCAGTCAATACTAATTTCTAGGTTCAATAAATCCTGGTAATGAATCGCGAATGTGAGTCAATGTGTGCTCATTAGATCGCAAAATGTGCCATGTATAAAATAAGAAAACCATAATCAATCAACTTTATCAATGTTTAAATATAATTTCTGACATCCTTTGAACTTTCTTTCTTTTGCAAGTGACTTGAGATTTTTTTTTTCAATAACCTTGGAAAGCTGAAGTTGGCCCCTGCAATAATGGTTGCCTCTGTCTTCTGATGGGCTTTCCTTTAATGTTCTTTTACTGTTCCCAGGATGGGGCTGGGAACACCAACAAAGGAAGGTAATCACCCATTCTGTAAGTTAATTGTGCTGCCACCAGCCTCATAAGCTAATGGCCTCTCCACTTCTGTCGGAATGGAGATGGCAAATTGTCACCCAAAGTGGATAACAATGAGAACATTTGGTAAATTTTCCCAAGTGAAGGAAACAGTCTTTTGTCAGCATGTATCTAGAAAGTATGTAGAATTTTTGTTGGAAAATAAAAAATAAAAATTACAACCATTTATTGAAAATCTATAAGTTCAAATGCTATGAGACAGGCATGGTTCTAGACATTTTACACTTATTATTTCTTAACTTTTACAACAATTCAAGGCATCTCTGTTTTTCCTAATTGGAAGCTAGAGCTATATATACTTTCTTGGGACTTCTATTGCATTGATTAGCAAAATCCTAGGATTTTTTTCCAAATTATTCTGCTGCATTTTTAATAGCAGGACTCTAAGTTGAGATGGAGAAAAAATTACAAAAGATTAAGGCATACTAGGAGTTAAGTCATATTCATAAACAGGAAAACTATATTACCTACATCACCAAGGCGTTTCTATAGCTTGTGTCCATTTTGAGAATTTTACCTGTCAAGTAAATTTTCAACTCATTAAAATATCATGTTGCTGAGTATGTAAAAAAATGAGTTGGACTTTATAAATTCTATTTGTTATTTCAGTTGATTCCAAATAAAAACACATTTTAGAAGTCAACAAAATTTACAATTTCTTCACATCATTGAGCGAATTCCTAATGACATTTGAAAGGTTCTGAAACAATAGAAAATGGTAAAGAATGTTTTGCTGATGGGAAGGGAATCTAAGGATGGGAGAAGCAGGGAAGAGAGGAGGGGGCAAGGGAAGAAGAAGTAAAAAGGACTAAGATGTGATATGTGCATATACAAGTCCACAAAATGAAAGTATTTATTATATATCTAAAACATATAGTAATTGTAAAATTTCAATTATGCTAGTCATTATGATGCCCAGTATGGAAGTATTTGTATTATTTTAAACTGTTATCTAGGTAGGAAAATTGTCATTTTTTTCTCTCACCAAAAAAGGTATCTTAAAAAAAGAATTATTCTTCTATGACAGTTACATTAAACTGTAGGAAAAGGTGCTTTACAAAACCATGTATATTTTTAGACCAATCATGATCACCTTAAATGAATATGGAGCATATTTTTTGTTAGATTCTCAACATTGTGTTTCAAGTTAAGTGTTGTGAAGGACGCTATTTCCTGCGGCCTGCCCTCTCACAATAGAAAACAGGTTTTGCTCGCACACTTTCAGAGTAACTGACAAAACTAATGAGCTCAGCCACGTGAAAGAAGCCAAAATAAGCTAAATAAGCTGTGTGCAAGGTGCAGTCATATCGCTAAATCATTTCAGCCCGTCGGTAAATGAGCTCAGCCGTCTGAAATTCCGCACATCCTACCGAACGTCCTTCATCTTCTGTGCACAACTTTTGCTTCATGTGGTTCTAATATAACCATGAGAGATGGTGAGAAAGATTTCCCTCCAGAGCTGTTCTGTCGCATTCCCATTTGTTAATTTCGTCACTGCATGAGCGTGTATGGGAGAGGGTGAGAAGGAAACAAAAAGAGAAGAGATTAAAGTATGTGTGAGAGAGAAATGTAGACATCAGATCACCAAATCGACCTCTCGGAATGGGGGATGACACCAGGAACGGGAAGATAATATGTATGAGGTCTTGTACCCTCCCTCAAACATAAGCGAGTGCTTCAGACACACAGAGCTCTACCCCAACACGTTAATTCACATATGGTGTGGTGCACAGTGCAGACCTGGAATTGTCTAAGAGAGAAAGTGCCCTGGGCCACGCTGCCCGTGTGGCTCCCATAAGACTGCTTGGAGTCCTAGGGGCACTGTTTCCTTCTGAGATTCTGGGTGGGATTCTGAGCCTCTCCAAGTAGATCATGTTGCAGTAATACAGTCTTTCACTGTTTACACTTTGGACCAACTTGCAATTTCAGTAATACGGTGAGAAAAATGCTGCAGCTCCTAGGCATGAGTGCTTCATGTCCAAACCTGTGGTAGCCAGTTTTTGATCCATGTTACTTTAACCTAGCTCTCATCCATATTCAATTAGCTTCTCTATGTATATTTATCATATTTATCTCCATGTAATTATATCTAACTAAGGAGGTTCAGGAAGCTAAATAC
Source organism: Chinchilla lanigera (assembly GCF_000276665.1). Lineage (NCBI taxonomy): Eukaryota > Metazoa > Chordata > Mammalia > Rodentia > Chinchillidae > Chinchilla > Chinchilla lanigera. The sequence continues at coordinate 4,494,407 of NW_004955480.1, read as the reverse complement.
ACACACATGGAGGGGGTTTCATTGATCGGTTATTTACATATATAGAAGTACACACTGATTAGTATCAGAATGGTATAAAGCACAAACATGTGCACACAATTACCGTACTCTCCTTCCCTGATTGCAGCAAGCAATATTGTTCCTTTTGGGCCTCCACAGTAACAGCTGCTGTGTCCTTTCCGGTGGCCAGCTGTAAGATTTAATGACTAACCTTATAATCTATTATCTATCCCTTCACTTGCTTCAGAATTTATATCTTAATTTCTCATGATCTGCCTGCTTTATTCTACCTTTCATTATTTCACTGAAAGCCAGAAATTATTCAGCCTTACAGATGTTATTCTATTTTTAAAAGGAAGGCGTGAGTTACAAAAAATAATAAAAATTCCCTCATTTCTGTGGTTACTTTACTTCTTTACACAGCAACAACAACCAAAAGGAGTCAACTGCAAAGCGCTCTCCTCACATCTGATTCATCTTCTTTGGTATTTGATTATTTCAAGTTTACTAAGTGGCAGGAATTTTCATACAAAAACCAGAGGACAGAGTCTGTTGTAACAGCTGCAACCTAAGATGGCTTCTGCTTTCTGTCCTATATACTAATTGCTAAACCTGAACTTCTTCCTTTTCAAGATATCATTTTTTATTTAGGAAGTGTAGGTCGAGAACATATTAAATTAAGCAGGGCCTTAAAATGTGTTATGAATAAAATAGCAGCACATATGTGAATGGAGTACAGATGGGACCTCTCTCCTTTCTATATTTATTTTTGTTGTCAGTATTGTTAGATGTACTAGACAAGGAAGATAGTACTTATCCTAAGGATACAACTAAATGTTGGTTAATTTAGTTGTTCTGGATATTACCAAGCGTTTGTGTTGGAGTTCTTCATTTTTCTGACTGAAGAAGATTTGGAGGAAATTAATCAAAGTAGAACTACTAAATGTTCTTTAAAGTCTTCTAAAATCAATATGATCATCAGTTAACTTGGTCAAATAGCCTTAGCACACAGAGACAGGTGAAAAGACAGTGCTGTCCTTGGTCAGTATCCAAATACGCAGGTATACATGGCGCCATTCTTACTGAAAATGATCCTCCATGTACCAGAGGCACTCTTGTCTCACCCAGCTCTTGTTTCCATATATTCCACTTCAATGCCGATAGTCATCTTTCCTCTACTTGGAATAAAGAGCAATAAATTAGTATACTGATGGAGTAGAAATAATGTAAATCTGTCACCTCATTCAAACAGGGACTTTGGACAGAATTTTTAATTCTGGCATCCAAGTCTCTCTTTTAGTTGAAAAAAAAAAAGATATTTGCAAAACTGTCTCTAAACCAATAATCAATTATTGTTTCCTATGTTCCGTCAAAATCATATTCAGTGTGAGTTAGAAAGTGCTATGGGCTGAATTTATATCCCTTCAAATTTCATCCATCCAAAACCTCACCATGCATGTCTCAGAATGTGGCAATATTGGGAAACAGAGTCTCTAAAGATGTAGCCAAAGTAAAGAAGATCATCTAGATGAGCCTGATCCAGTGTGACTGGTCCTATGAGAGAAGGTGGGTGGGACTCACCAAGAGGAGAACATGTGGAGACACAGTGAGATGACAGCCATTTGCAAGCCGAGGAGAGAGGCTTCTGAAGAAAATAAACCTGCTGACATTCTCCTTAGATATGTAGAGTGCAGAATAATGAGAAAATAAAGTTCTGTTGTGAAGGCCACTCAACCTACACTGTTTTGTGATGACAGCCATTGAAAACTAGTACAGAAAAGTATAATCAAAGAATTGTGCTCAATATCATCCCTACTTCTTTTAGCTTTGTTTTTTTCCTCAGCATCTTCAATCAGCACAAGCCCACCCTCACTGCACAGCAAACAAAACAAGTGCACCTGCATTTCTAAGAGCAATGTCTGCTTCTCCCACAGACCCACCGGTGAGGGCTGATTCTAATCTCATGTGACACAGTTAGAAGATGAGTTAAAATTGCCATCCTTTTTGGTGATTTCACCAATCCAGTCTCAGCAGTGGCTGCTTATGAACATGGTCCATGATTTTGTACTAGGAGTGCAAACCTGCAAACCAGACCCAGGTGTGGCAGCACATGCCTATAATCTCACCACTCAGGAGGCTGAAGCTGAAGGAGATCCCCATAAGTTCCAGGACAACATGGGCTACACAGTGAGTTCAAGGCCAGCCAGAACTACACAGTGAGACTCTGTCTCACAAAACCAAACCAATCCAAAACCAAATATGCACAGAAAAAAAAAACCCTGAAAATAATCCATAATGTAGACAAGAGCAAACAGATTTTGTTAGTGAGTGAGAAAAAGTCATTGATGTGCTTTGAAAGAATTGTAAAATGGTCCCAACTGTTTCTTATACATATCCATTAGAGGTTATTCTTAACAGTAACTTCCTTTGCTTCACGCTGGCTCAGTAATGCCATGACTTTACACGAAATACTCTATGATATCAACTGCTACTATCCTTCCCATCCCATTGACATTCTGTAAAATTTCATTTCCTATTTATCTGAAGAGAATGTGACATGCAACTTTGCTGGAGAAATTGAGAAAATTGATATTTTTCAGTTGATTCTTGAGGCAGCTTTGGGAAGACTCTGTTAATCTTCAGCATTAGTTGTTTAAAAAGTTGTTATGATAAGACATTGTAAGCCTCAACTTTGACACCATAAGCATTGCCAAAGGACTGTCTGTTGTGAAATAAACCTAGGACCGATTCAATGCAAATATAGAAAGGTATGATACTTACAAGTGACTCTTTTATACATCCAATTTTTATTGTGTGCTTTTTAATGCTCTTTTTTTATAAGACTTTTCCTGAGTAATTCTTATCCCTTTCTTCCCCTCCTTCATTTCGCTTCTTACCTGAGTTTCTTCTTCCTAGTGATTTACTGTCTTGAAGCTCATTACCGGTGCCTCAATTATCATGGGGATCAGCAGTCTCTTCGATTTCCTTCTGCTGCAGCTCATTGACCCATCTTAGAAGTTCTGTTGGTCAAACCATGATATGACTGCACAGGAACCCTCTCCTATGTGTTCATATCTTATCCACAGGAAAATTTTAACATTCTGTGAGAATGCAAAATGATCCCAAGCCTGACATCTCTTGTTTGGCTTCTCAATTGGCCTCCAAGCAAACCTCATCTTACCTGTGAATATTCTCAGGTTGGAGTCCCAACAGCATCACTGTGATCTCACCTGCAGAAGATAGTCTGTCTTCCCGAGTGCTTGTACCAGTCTCACCATGAGGCATAGCGTCAGGTGACCAACTGTCCTAGTTCGCTTACATTTAGCACTGAATGTCCCGTATCCTGGGAAAACTCTCAGTATGGTAAATCAATAAATGGTCACAATAACCTTTCCTTCTGAGGTAGTGGGTGGGTTTCACAGCAGGCTCTTCCAAAAACAATTTTTTAAGTCTTTGTTCATCCATATTACCTTCATTATGGGAAAGGGCTTTAAGAGTTTTACAATTATTTCATGAGCACCTTCTTTTTCAAGTACAAATTGATGGAAACTCTCATATTTCACTTTGATAACTATAAATTTTGAGGTTTTAGCAGAGTTTCCTTTGTACACAGTTTTGTTATATTTTAAAATCTTTTTCTCCACTAATCAAAATATTGCATGATTATTATAACTATTGTGTGTTTTCTCGCACTGATAGCATTATCTGCAGTAGTGGTTCTCAAAGTGTGGTCCCTAGACCGTAAAACTAGTGTCACCAAGCATCACCTTGAACATATTAAGAATTCTCACCTCCTATCAAAGATCTCCTGGCTCAAAAACTCTGCAGTTGGGGTCTATGCTTTACCAAGCCCTGCATGTGACCTGAGCTAAGCTACCATATGAGAAACGCTGGTATCCAGTTTTAGATTCTCAGCTCTGGCTGAACATTATAATTGCCAAGGAACTGAATTCTGTGGGCAAATTTTCACTTTCATTAGGATCTGTTGGGTATCAGGAAAAAATAGAATTTAAAAAGTTCCTAGGGTACATCCAATGAATTACCATGATTTCAAACCACTTGTCTAAAATATCACTTGTTGAATCTCTTCAGTGGAGGGTGGAATCGTTAGCTTCTTTGGAGCACTAAGACTCAGGACTGTATAAATTTTTGGATTCTCCACTTCAAGTCAGCCCTTACGCATGTGTAATTATTTGTAAAGGAAACATCCCAGCCCACTCAATATGTTTCTTCACCACTCCATTCCACTTTATTTTCCATTTCTTTACATTCATTGAAATTTTATGAAATCTCAAATTAAAGTGATCTCATCAAAATCTGGAATTGCAGTTCATTTCTGTGTGTGGTTATCATCTGTCCTGAACAAGGGACCCCAAGATATCTATCAATGAGCAACCCTACTTGGAAAGGCATTCACATACGTTTGCCTGATTTTATGACAATATACTGTGAGGAATTAAAAGCAGATAGTATCTATTTCACTAGACTTCAAACCTTGTAACAACTTGGAGTGTGTACGTTATAAATGATAGGGGGAAATATGATCATTTGCAAATAGATACATTAATCTACAAATGGCCATGTCACCCCGCCACCAGTCAGTCTTTCCAAACCATTAAGACTATTAGTTCTGACCACAGATAAGCAGAATAAACAAATTCTTGCTGAACTGGAATTAGTCCTGCTGCTTTTCAACATCCTCCAAAGAAAGTTCATGAAACCGAAAGATTTCACTGAGTTTGCTTTCTTCATTGCTTTGTTGACTCTGTTCCTTCCATGTCAAGGGAACTTAACATTTATGTTGCTAAAGGCACTTTTTGCCGAGTCTGTCCCTTTTATGGTTGACTTTGAAAAAAAAGAGTTAAAGATTCTTGGTATTTAGACTGTGATCATTTGCAGTTGTACTAAGAGACAAGCCATGTTTTAGCTGATAGCAACTTAGATTAAAACAAAATAAGAAAAAGGTACTAAGGTGATTCAAGCCAAGGGGAATGCTAACTCCCATTTTTCGGTCTACAACTTTAAGTGTGCTTGGGGAACCTGGCCCACCCTAACAGAGAAGTTAAACTATGGCTGGTTAGAGCCTTTGACTTTGTGTTGAATTCAAAGACACAAACTAGCGTGTAGAACAACCAGCAGGAAGAGCTGACGCTTAGGGTTCTCTGTAGGGACCATTAAATTTTGGACTTTTGGTTTCCTGAGTATGTAAATGGTTAGAGAGGCTTCATTATTCCATGTGACAAGAATATTTCTCAAGTTAAAAACTGATTTTAAGTGAGTTCACAAATTTAAAGGACAATTTGTATCAGATAGGCTTTAAATATTTAACCTGCTTCACTATATAAAGCCCCACAAGGAGTTCTTCAAAATTCTTTTGTATTTGATTCAATAAATCTACACTTCAGCTCACCAGAAAATGCATTGAAATGTTCAAGTTCATGGATTATACTGGTATTTTTTGTGGAACTTAATCTAGCCAATTCTTCCCTATCTTCACTATCTTGTCCTTACATCTACTACCAAAAAAATGATTAAAACTTTATATGAACATAAATACATTCACTGTGTCAAAAGCAAAACAATTCTTTTATAACAGTGCAGAAAGAATATTTTACCCACACCACTTAGTAGTACTCCAAATGAGTAACTCACTGAAATGACACAATAAAATGACCCAAAGGTAAAAGCCATTTCCAAATGTTAATATAGAGTTATGTGACTACCTATGGCATCCAGAAGGTCAGAGTAGAGCAAAGAACATGCAATAACTTGCAAGAGTAAATGGAAGCATGCAGCCTGACTCTGTACCCTATGGGCTGGAAGTTAACGCTTATAAATCTTATGAAGGAGGAAAAAAAGATAAGTAGCCTTTCTGTTAAGGGATCAAATGGAAAGACTTCTATCTTTAAGATCCAGAAATTCTGTGGAAGTACCCTTTGGAGCCAGAGTGAAGATAATAAGGCTATTTACATGAAAGTGATGAAGAAGCATGATATTTAATCAAATTGACTTGGTGGATAGTTAAGAAATAAACCACTCAAGCTACATAGGTACTGTACCTTAAAGAAAACAGTGCAAATACCATTGATAGCTTTCACAATCACATCTCGTCATTTAATTTTCCATATAACAGAAAAGAAAGCAGAACGCAAATTTATGTGCCAGCTAATCTTGCCTGTGAATTCTGGCAAAGTTGAAGCTTTGGCACACACCAATCTTGCATGAAATAGGACTCTGCTTCGCATTTATAAGGTTAAATTGAAGTTATAAAATATAATATGTGGTTTGGGGTCTTTTTTGGTTAACTCACAATAAATACAAGCCTTTGGATTACATGAGAAATACCAAGGCATGTTTATGGTCTTCAAAGTGTTACTGGTAGAATGGCCCACAGGAAGTCTCCGAGGACTTCCCATCCCCTGCTGAGTTGTTTAAATGTTTACAAAATGCATCTGTATGATGATGAGTCTAATTTTAACACACTGATCTTTGAATAAAAATCAAATGAGGACATATAGGAGATATAGCATGCCAGCCTCATTTCTTTGAATCATGTCCCTTGAGATACCACATTACTAAAGAGTCATTTTTGTGAAGATTTTGCACTTTTTCTAAGAACTTTGCTATATTATGTTTGAACAAGAAACACAGTTATTTTATCATAGTATTATATCTCAAAATACTATAAATCTTAAAATGACTGTAATTTATTCTTCCTCATATGATTAAACTGGCATGATTTCCTTAGGATTCTAAATATAGGTGATACAATTGAGATTGGAGGTGGATGTACTTGTGAACTGGATCTGAAATGATTCCCAAAAGCTCATGTATGGAGGAATAAGGCACCTCTCTGTCCGTCTGTCTGTCTGTCTGTTTCTCTGTCTGTCTGTCTTTCTTCCCCCTTCTCTGCTTCTTTTTCCATTGAGTAGTTTTCATTCTATTGATTTCCCTTTCTTAGTGTTTTACTAATTAATAACTCCTTGTTCTCAGAACCAAGTGTGAGTGACAGCTCCTGAAGGAAGATTTACCCAGCCTTATATTTCTGTCTTTCCACTGTTTTTTAATCATGTGTTATATAAATGCTTATTTTCCTCTCATAGGACACAATAAGCTCCATGAGAATGGAGTCATAGCTTCCCTTATTTTTTCCTTCCTAAGATTTAGCAGAAGATTTTGCACTAAAATGAGATTTAATAAATGTTGCCCAAATCAGTGAATCAAGATTTGCCATGGTGTATCCTCCAATCCCAAACCTCCATATTCCCTCTTTATCAGAATTTGTCTAATCCCCCTACAATGCAGTGTCCATCTGCCCTCCCTCCCTTTACTTCAATTTTCCTTCCATGGCATCAACATCTGGATGCCTTAAGCCTATTGTCCTCAGAGTCTACTGCACACCGGAATCACCTGAAAGAACTATTAAACATTCCTGGCTGGGTCCTATCTCTCCAGCTTTGATCCGGTGTATCAGGAGTTGGGCCTGACAGTCAACATTTCCAAGTTTCTAGTTGTTGATGGTGTGTGGATTAAGGGCTCACATACTGAGGACTGCTACTCAAGGATTCCTCAACTTATTGGACCCACAATACCTTTATCCTATTAAGCTTGATGTCCTCAAAGTCTAGTGCACACCAGAATGGCTTGAAAGAGCTGTTTTTAATCACATGCTTCCCATCCTGTAAGAAGTGTTCACCTTCCTCATTTTGCATTTCAAATTCCAAAAAGAACTACAAAAGATTTCTATTTTTTAAATTTACTGCTTCCCAGCCTTAGAGTTTTATTTTTCTAGAATTTCTTCTCTTCACTTAGCAGACTTTCACACAAAGCTAGAAATGCAGATGCTCTGAATATGACATTTAGAGAACATGTCATGTGTGTGTGTCTACGTGTACATGTATGTATTTTGAATATGTACTTTTATATATCCAAATAATTTTGAGACTATTTTATAATACCAGTCAATAAAGCATTCCCAAGTTTGGTTGGAGTCAATGTCAACCTTACTGATCAATATATTTTTCAAGACCCTTATAAATAATATTCACGGAATACTGTCGAAAGATATACTTACTCACAATTTACTTGTCACTAGGAACATAAACAAATAAGAAGTGATTACCATCCAGTAAGAGGTGTACATCTTCCTCATTTTGTAATTCAAATAAAGAACTATAAAAGAATTGTACTTTTTTAATTTACTGCCCCCCTGCTTTAGTGTTTTATTTTTGGAACAGGAAAGATAACTTTGCTTCTGAGTTCCTATATTATAGTGCTTGGCTTAAAAATAATCAGCCAGATGAAAGTCAAACTGCTTGTAACAAACCTTTCACTTCCATTATTTTTCTGAAACTCCAACTACCTACTGATAGAATGGCTCTGAATCATGAGGCAAGTATTAAGTCTATATAAAAAGTTTAAAAATGAATTCTATTTTCTTTCTATAATCTCTTTGGAGAAAGTATTCAGAGAAAGAATAGACTATATCTCAAATTCTTCAGATATTCAGAAAATAAATAGAAAAGGATTACTCAAAAGTTAAGAGGATAGGATGATTATCAGTTTTATTTACTAGTTACATTCCTTTTCATATATATATAAAACCATTTTATATTATGCACAAGTATATTGTAGCAGATGTGCCCTGCCGCCAGTCAGTACACTTCAGTTTGTTAGTTGCCCTGGTATTAGTTCCAGTTACAGTTCCTGTTACTTTTGTTTCTTAGCAATGGCTGGTCACTGTGATTCATAGCTGATCACTAAGATGCACATTGTGAGAACCAATCCCCAACAACCATTCTACCTCTGTACATCCTGCTTGCTTATCCCATATACACCCTAGACCATCAGAGATCAGGGTCTGATATTTCGGGAATGAACTCGATCAGTGCCCGTCAGAGCAAAATAAATCTGCCTCCAGTGCTGTACACTGTATTTATTGTATGACGTTGCCCTTCACATTCCATGTGAGATTATATTTGATACAGAACAAACGATTATACAGATTATGGCTAAGCATATACCTCAGTGGTAGAGTGAATGCTTGCCTGGCATGCCCAAGGCCCTAGGTCCAAACCTCAACGCTCCAACCAAACATTTAATGTATATAATATAAAATTAGCAAAACTAATACTTGAGTGAAAAATGTATGTATGATTAAATTGTTATCTCTAAATCATGGGCATTGCTGTCAAGATGTCAGAATCTTTTTCAACTCTGCTTTCTCTTCTATAGATCAGTAAAAGGTAAAATGCAAACAAAATTTAATGTAAACTTTAATATATGTGCTGTAAAATATCTAAGAATAGACTCACAAAAGAATAATTGCCTAACAAATTCTTTATGAATGAAAACAAAAATTTAATCCTTGAGATAGTTAACTTTATGCAACAATCTGACAGAGCTAAGGAATATATTTGATAAAACATTATTTTTGGATCCATCCATGAGGATAGTTCTGGATGAGATTAGCAATTGAGTTGGTAGCCTCAGTAAAGAAGATTGATCCTCACAATGAATATGGGCATCCTGCAATTTAATGAGGTTCAGGTACAGTCAAAAAGACAGAGGAAGGGTGATCTCACTCTGTTCGAATTGTGACTTGATTTTCCATTTTCAGGTCCTTGGGTATGGGGATTTGGATCTGGATTTACATCATTCCCATCCCATACAAACTCCACTCTTGGGTTTTTGGAAAAACTAAATTACATGACAGAATTTGTTGATTCTCCAGTTTGTAGAAGGAAGATTGTAGGACTTCCTGTCCTCCATGTGAGCCAGTCTCCATTGCAGATTTCTCGTTATATATTGAAACACATTCAACTAATTTCACGAAGAACTCTGACTAGTCTATTCTCTTTATTCATCCTTAAAGAACAGAATACTGACTTTTATATTTAATAAACATATGTGAACATAAAGTCCTGTTTTGAGTCCTCAAACTAGCACCAGGGCTTTTATGTTGAAGATCCCCTTGGAGGACTAATAGAAGGAAGAAGTCAAAAATCCAGAGAAGATTTAGAGGACACTGAGAGCTCTTTGTGTTTGGAATTGTTTCTGCGAGAGGATCTACCTTTTGGTGTGGGGCAGAGGACGGGAAGGCTGCCTGTGTATGTATGAAATAGAGAAGAACTTTTTGGAATTCTGCATGTGCTCCTTACCTCCAATATCATATGAGAGCAACTCTCATTTGAGCTCATAATGGGACACTTGATAAATTATCACAACTCGAGAATTGTATTTCACCCCATCGTGAACATGTGAGGGCTGCTTGTCTACTATAAATGAGTAGACAAGCAAAAGCAAGGGAAAATACCAGGAATCACAACTCAAATATCTATGTGGTATAAGCAATTAATATCAGTTAAGAAACTATGGTGCCAGAGACAAAAGCGAGCTGAGAGGACAGTGGTAAATACAAGCCTACATGTCCTTTCTAGAAAGGCAGTGACCATTCAGCACTAACATATGGCTACCATGCTGTGAGACTAGTTTTGCCAAATAATCAGATATTTCAACAGAAGCCAGAAATATGATTTTTATTAGAAATTTACCGGGTTTTAAGTGTTGCTTCATATTTAATTCAATGCAAGCCAAATGAAACGCATCTGTGATCATTCATGGTCAATCTTAACCATCTACAATCCATTCTCAGCACAACACACTGAGTGATTTTCTTAATACATAAATCAGATTGCTGAAAATTCTCCAATGTCTCCCCATTTCACAGAGAAAAATCATCAAGAATAATTCCTTGGCTTGTATGATCTGTCTCATGCCTAGATTTCCAAACTTCTGTCATTATGCCAGGATAATTTTTAACTTAAGTCCTAACTTCTGTAGTGGGATGCTATTATTTCAGATACTTCTAGAGCTTCTATTTTAGAGTCCTTGTCTGAATCTCTCCTACTTCCACCTATTTACCTTCTTTTCATTTTCTTTCATAAAATCTGACTTTCAGGAGTAGCCATTATTTGTTCTTTAGTATTGTTTCTAAAATGTATGATCTATGGAAAGTGGAAGTTTGTTTTGCTTACAGCTGGGCTTAGCATGATTTGTGGCACAAGCATGCCGGGTGTTAAGGTTTCTCACTAGGTTCCGAGTGCATCCTTCTAAATTCCACTCTATAAGGCTGGAACTTGGGAAATTATGTTTACACTGACAACTGGATTTCTGTTAGGGTTCATCAGTTAAGGTTATTAGATCCACTGGAAGACAGATTGATGGGAATAGAGTTGTTTTTTTCCATTTGTCCTGTTGTTCTGGCAGCAGTGGTTGAACTTGATTTCTAAATTTCTTCCCCTCACTTTGACAAGCAGCATGATACACAGCTATCAGAAATACCAACACTTGCCAAGCAGCAGCCCCTTGATAGAGGTGGGAGTTCCTCCTGTATAAGTTCTGCCCTTTGGGAAGTTTTCACCTCTACTAGGCAGAGCAGCACTCTCTCCTCAGAAGTCTTGGTCACCATCCACACTCACCACATTCATGGCTCATTCTGCTTTCTAACAGTGCGAGCCTCTTCTTTTCATCTCCCAGCCACAGAAGCACCTCCTTCAGGCAGTAACCATCTCTATATTGTTACGTTTTCATCTTGCATTACAGTCTCAGTCCTTCAGTATCTACTCTGTCAATCTCTTTATAGAAGCCTCTCTTCGCTACTGATTTCTGCGTTCCCTTCTGGAAATTGAGTGATACAGTAGGCATTTAATGAATATTTAACATACTTATGAATAAATGAATGTGGCCAGCAGACATTCCATTTGTAAGGTACACCCCAGAGAGCCTACTCACAGACTTCTTGTGACAATGAGTCATCTTTACACAAATGCAAGCATGGCATATTTTCCCTTTGAGCCAGTTGAAAGTCTTGGTCAATTGCTGTGTGCTCCATCTGCTTGGACTGTCCCTTCGGGACCAGCTTATGACCATTAGAGACCTTTATATATTGATATCATGGTGCCTTCAATGGGCAAATCAAAATGTAATATCTACATAGAAAGATATGGATATAGATATTTGTAACTTAGGTGTAAGGCTGGCAAAGTTTCATTTCCTCATATTGACTAGTGTACTTTAAAATGTTATTTTAAGATTAAATTCATCAAGAAAAATATCCTCTTCCCTAATTTTAATGTCCCTGAAATCCTGGTATCCTAATAACATGTTCTGTCAAATTGCATAAATTGTAATTATAACATTTTAAAAATAAAGAGAGAAAATGTTGGAAAACATAAATTCCAGAAATGATTCATGCAGACATTAGACCCTGTCTTTATTGTTTTTACCCTGCAGAGATTCAAACTCATCTTTGATCATTTTCTCCATAATTTCCTGAAGCTTCCACATTTATTGAGTACCCATTGCAAGCTACTGGCCTAGAGCTAGGGAGGTAGCTCATTAGTGGAGCACTTGCCTAGCACATGCAAATCTCTGGGTTGTTCCATCCCCAGAACTGCAAACATGTATTTGCTGCTTCCCATGACAGACGCTGTATGCACGTTGAATCAATTTGCCCACATGAACTATTATGACTTAACTATTTCATGTTATGATGGTACCTAATATTGCTTGAATGCCCTACACTTATGTTATAAAATGATCATCTCAATATTTTTATGTCTTACATGTAAATAGCATTATTAAATTTGCCAGATATAAACTGAGTAAATGCTTTTAAATTAAACTTATGTCTTCAATTAAACCTAGGTTGTGGCGTACAACCCTTCATAGATGATCTCTGTTAATTTTCTAAAAATGTTTATGATCATGTTTATGATTCAGTTCCAATGTAATAGTCCTATTTTTAATATCTCTTAATTAACAATACAAATGATAAAGTGTTGTGATTAGGTAAACCCTTTAGATGTCTTGCTAAAAGTTTTAACATTTTTTTATTAACTCTCAGACGAAATCCACAATCCAATCCAAACCTTGGCTTTCTGGGTTCACCTTCCTCTCTAGGCTTTGTTTTTATGAATGTTTCCCAGGAAGATGGTCTAGGAACATGTGCCAGTCACCTGTTGCTATGACAAATATCTGAGCAAAAATTTTAATCAGGAAAGGTTTATTTTGACTCAGAGTTCCAGAGATTTCAATCCATTGCTGACTGAGAAAGGCTCCACAGTAGAAAAAATCATGGCAAAATGATATCACTGAGAATGGTTGCACACTTTATGGTATCCAAGGAGCAGAGAAAGAAAGAGTCAGAGATGAAGCGGGTGGGGCTAGACATCATCTCCAAGGTCATGCCTCCACCTTCTACACTTTTCAACAAGGCGCCATCTCCTATGTCTGTTCCCCCCAATAATGCCATTCAAGTACGAAATGATAACTAGATCAGTCCATTTGATGAAGTCAGAGCCCTCAGGAGCAATCATTCCCAAAAGCCCACTAGCAACCAACTCTTCAACAAAATGAGGTTTTGATAGTAACTATTAGATCCCAGCTATAACATCATGTAGATCATTCAGATCCTTCAACAAGCAGCCCGATAGGCTTCACCTGTAGGCTTTTCCTCTGCTGAGAAGGCTTCTCCCCTCCCTATTCATCTGTAACTAGTTAGTCCTCACTCACACTTTAGGTCTCAAAGCTCACTATATTCAAGAAGTCTTATTCTTCCCATCTTGGCTAGTTATACTGTGATACACTTCAGCATTCCCTTCAAAATTCTCCTTCGGAGCACTTATTATTTTATTCAGGTGTTACACATCAATTTCCTGCAGAGACAGAAATTCTTGGGAGACTAGAACATTTTTGTTTCATTTGCTCTTCTCTCCCCAGGACCTGTTAAAACAGGAAGTAGGCTTTATGATCCAATGATATTGACAGGACACACATAACCTAATAGGAGTCTAAATGATTTTTTAAATAAAGATGGAAGTTTCTATTGTTTCTTGACTTTCTGAAACAATAAACAATGTTAATAAGGCACAGTTTCCATTTTTCAGTCAATACTGTAAAACCTTTGAAGTTTGAAATTCGATTTATCTTCCTAACACTGAGAGGCTATTATGAAATTTGGTGAATACTCAATATATGTATGCTTCTCAATAACCAGGGGTTTAAATCTGATGAATAACTGATACTGTTTTCTCTGACCTTGACTAACCCTAGAGGACATGACTTCGTTCAAAATGATCTTTAAAAATACTTCACATGTGCAAATTTTTCTTTCCCTGAAAGTTGAACTTCTGCATTGTTGTTTGTTCTGTTTTGATATTTTGGTCGTTATTATTTGGGTTGCTTTTTGTCTGTTTTGTGTTGCCAGCAAGGCATTCCCCACTGTTCTACACATCCAGCCCTTTCTTGACGTTTTAAACCAGAGGTTGGTGGCTATCATCGTCTGAACAGTGATTGTTGCCCTGAGAGGTTATGGCCACAAGGATAATCTAATCAAGGATATAAAACCCTAATGTGAGTCTTTATAAATATTATTACGTGTGAAGAAATGTCACAGCTGGTCAAATGTGAGTGGATGTTGTGACTGGTCATCCTCATTTTCATTTTCAAACTGTTTCTTTTTGCATTGCAACTCTTATTTTTTCAACAAAGAAAGCAGGTCTACTATTATGGACATGAAAGTGCGCTCCTTTAGCCAAACTATTTAGGATCTACCACTACAAATAATCTATGATGAGCTTATAGACCATTACATTAGTTTTATCTGAACACCTACATGGCAAAATGTTCACACAGCTTAGTATGGCAAATGTGCCAGCTCGATCCACATGTCATAATTAGTCTTCACAAATATGCATGGGGTAGATGGCAATCTTTCAACATTCTTCCCTTGGACAGTTCTCTTAAATTTCTCTCATTGGGAAAAAATCTGGTATTTTTATACTAATTAACCATAAATGAAGGCTTTGTGGGGTCCTCAAAAATAATAATTAATTTCCTGTGTCATTGGGTCCAAAAGCATCATTACCATCACTATATTCTTTGGAATTAAAGGTAGATTAGTTAATTGCTGTAGAGTAACACCTTTACATTAAGAAATGAAACAAAAGTTATAAATGATCTTGGCGTGTTAATGTATTTTTGATAAGAATGTGGCCATCAAAGGAGAAAGGCACACACATGTTCCTCAAATAAGAACATGTTACAATCCGTTGAGCTTCTGGCATATACAAGTCAGTTTACATTTGAAGAATTCATGAGCTATGCTAATATGTAAAAACATTAGTTCTTTTGTGTTATATGTAAACAAAAAGAGTCTTCCTGCTTTAGTTTTCAAAATAATTTTTAAAAAAGAGATCATAGAGGTAAAGGAGGAGAAAAACTACATCTAATAAGATAAATGTGTTCAATAAAGAAGTATATAGAGTTCTTGGATGCCTAAAATTATAATACTAATTGTAACTAACAAGAAGTCAATTAATAAGTCAATTAGTAAAGTAGGTAGCATATGTAATGAATAAAAATAATCAGAGAGAGAGAGAAAAAGAGGTGAGAGAGGGGGAAGGGAAAGGAAAAAAGAGGAGAGGGAAGAGAAACCTGGGCAATGATAGTCATGGATTTCTGTATAATGAGTGAGGTCTTATATTGAAGGACCCAGGACAGTCACAGACAAAGTGCATTTTAGCAAAATCCCGAACACGGTCAAAATTGAGAATGACTTTCCTGTCAGAAAAAATAAGTCTGGAAATCTGTGAAGTATAAGTAAATTTAAAGAGAATATTATACAATACTTAATTTTTCTCTCGTATGTTGGATGTGAAAATAATAATATTTGAGATTGGAAATTTGGAGGGAAAGCTTACACCTGTTTTGAACTATTAAGTTTTTCACCTTGTATTGCATATCTCATGTATTTAAATATTGGCTTTTCAGCTGGAGCCCAAAAGATCCCCTCTGGAAATGACATTCTCCATGTCCCCGGGATATACTTCCTGTCTTTAAAAATGCACACTAACAGGGTAAATTCACAGTGTCTGTGTTCCATCAGCCATAGCTTATTTTCTAATTATAATATATATACGCTTGTTTTAAAATTGATTTTCCCTCTATGCAAACATCTGAGACTTATTTTTAGATCCTTGCTTAGCTTGACTTTATTCCATTTAGCAGAAGAGCATTCAATTTTTCAACAAGTTTAACTATCAAGTATGGGACTCTCTCTAAATTCAAAAAGAAATCTTCGTGAGTAGAAAAGACAACACAAAAATAATCCTGCTTCCAGAAAATCAATTTGAAGGAGACAAAATTTAATTGTAAATTGTGAAGTATCATTAGTGTGTTTCACATTTTATATACAAAGCAACAAAGACCAAGATGTTACATTGGTAATAATAAGTTAACTAAGCAAGCATGTTAAATTATTAAATTTGGAGAATACATTGTGCTTATTATGTTACTTACCCTTGCAGTGAACTAGAAAATGAATGTGGTCATTCCAGCCTGGTTAAATTGGAAATATATTTTATACAGATGTGGCTAATATAGTTTCCTGGCAGAGGAATAATGCACACAACTTATATTTATAAGTATACAAATCTGGTTTTATATTATAATGCAGTTCTGTAAAATCAGATTTTCCCCTCTGCACTTTGGTTTTCACTTTCAGGCTATATTTACCTCCTTTTATCATTTAAAGTATCTTTATTAAAACACTATTTTTTCCAGATCTTTCGGAGTTGACTTCATTTATGGGTAGGCTGGGGATTGAGAATTAGAATAGGAGGGAATGTAAGAATAAACAGTGAGTAATCTATTTAAAACCAGGAGATTCACCCACCATAATTAGTACTAAATTGATTTTTTACAAAATTCTATTGCTGCTGCCAACTTAGTTGAAATTTCAGTTCCTTCCCTTCTTGTTTTGGATCTTTTTTTAATGCTAACTAATTGCACTTCCATCTGTTAAGATAACTCTAGTACAGAACAGTAGGTTACCATTTCAGTTCTTTGGATCATTTCATTAGATCAATCCAACCCTGGAGAAAATGGAAACTTTACCGAGGCTAACTGTCCATTCAGTTCTCTATCTGGTAGTGTGTGTGCATGTGTGTGTGTGTGTGTGTGTGTGTGTGTGATGTGTTGTTTAATTAGCTGTAGTGCATATATTTTAAAAGAAAAAATTTCAGTGAACTACAGAAATAAAATAAATGCTTTATTGTTTTCTTTTGGATTACCAAATAACAGCTGGTATGTCTTGACCTGTACCCCTAAATATTCATACATCAAAATCTACTCCTTTCTTTGATGGTATCTGGAGGTGAGACCTTCAGACGGGGATCATTCAGGATGTTTGAGTCTATATATAAAAAGCCCTGGACAACTCACTTGTCCTTTCTCCCTTGTAAGGGAAACAACAACCACCTGAACCAGTAAGTGGGCCCTCACCAGACACAAAATCTTTGCAACTTGATGTCTGAATTCCCAGCCTCCAGTTCTGCAAGAGGTAAATATCTGTGTTTTATAAGTCACACACTCTCTGGTATTCCATGGTAGCTGTCCAACCGAAACAGAAAGAAACCATTGCAATTAAAGAG
This sequence comes from Chinchilla lanigera, assembly GCF_000276665.1. NCBI lineage: Eukaryota > Metazoa > Chordata > Mammalia > Rodentia > Chinchillidae > Chinchilla > Chinchilla lanigera. The sequence goes on along the minus strand of NW_004955480.1, from coordinate 4,476,912 downwards.
TTGGAAATTTAGTGTGAGAACAGTGCAAGAGGAGCATGGAAATATACAGTCAATTTTAAAATAATATCACTCTTAATCAGTGCAATAGTGTTATTGACAGCTCTGCTAGTGCTATAGAAACTAACACGTTTTTCCTTGGGGCATCCTGTGAAAAGAAGCTTAGTTAATTGGGAACCCTTTAAAGCCAAGACTCAGAAAGTGTGGTGTCAGATCACTCCTAAAATACATTGAAAGCCACTGGATTACTGCACAATACATAAGAAAATGTACATTCCAAATAGGGTCTTTCATTTTCACCCGAATGATCCAAAGTCCATTATGTTGGGAAGGATGCAAAGCACACTGAGATTCCCCAGGCTCTGTCTATGATTTCAGCATCATTTACTATTCCCTCTCCTGCCCCCAGGATTTCCAGAGCTAACTTATACCAGGATCCATTTCCAGGGGACTCTGCCTTTTGGACCTTTCATTGCCAGTGAAAAGTCAGATAAAAGCAAAGCAAGGCAGTTATATTAAGCAACATAACAACTGTTCTCTGCATGTACAGAAGAAAAATACATACAGTATCTTGGGCTGGTCACAAGAGGATTTGGAGAACCAGTAAGAATTGGATATTTCGGAGCTGGGGATTTAGCTCAACGGCAAAAGCTCCTGCCTGGCAAGTGCAAAGTCGTGAGTTCGGTTCCCGGTACCGGAGAAAAACCAAAAACCAAAAAAAAAAGAATTGGATATTTCCTGTATGTCAGAAACCATGCCAAGTACTTCCAACATATTTTTCCCTTTCCTTCTTCTAACAGTATGAAGTACCTCGTAATACTTCTTGTATAAATAATGAAACTCCAGATAAATTCGATTACATCTCATGTTTAGAATCACATAAACTTAGTGCCTGGAAAAATTTCTTTATGAATGGAGACCACCCTGGCAATTGCTTTAATAATTTCCTGCAAAAGTAAAAAAGATGATGGCAGTAGCAATAGTCAGAGGACTATGGTCAAGAGTGTGGGATCCCTGCTTTCTCCTGAATGAGAAAGAATGTTCTAGACTTGTAATTAAAGTTCTGGGTCTTGTTGAAATATTACATTTAAATCTAAAACAAGCAAAGAGCAGAATACCAAGTCAGAGATGATGGTCATTTACATAATGTTTATGCATGAATCACTAGATTGACAATAGTTTTAAGTTGCCAGTGGCTATTTGGCTGGTTTCTCAGCTTTGAGCATTTACATGATCTTGATACTCCAGTCCCTGCTACTGAAACCATGAAGAATGAACTATCAAAACTGGATACTAAAGGAAAAAGTCTTGAGTTCTAAAGACATGACTTCAAGAAATAATTATGAGACAGTGACATGATTTCATGTGCATGACCATTGAACAAATTACCTGAGCTGGAAAGCTGCAGCCATTAAATCACTCCTTTTTCAGCTCTCATGAACATTTTCTCTCTCCTATGGACTCTATCAGTGAAGGGCTTGGTTCTCGCCTTTCTAGAATCTCTACTCCTGGCTGATTTCAAGTATTCACTCCTGAATGTTACACTCAGTCAGTGAGTATTCACTGAGACCTTCCTATATTCCTACTACTCTTAGACACTGAGAAAAAAAAAATAAAGAATTAGCGCATTACATGAATGTAAATTCCCCAAAGACAAAAAAGCCTGATCTCTGTGTTGCTTCTCTGTTTTGGTTTGGTTTGGTTTGTTTTCTCACTGTTCCTTGCCAGTTCCCACAACAGTGTCTGCCTAGTGAAAGGCACTAAATACTTATTGGCTGAATGAAGGAACACGGAATAAATCTCCGTTCCCAGGTAGATTGGATTCCAGTATGGATGGAGGTGTCCAACAATCAGAAACACATACACATATATGAGGTTACAAATATGCATATATTCAGTTATATGTTGCATTAAAAAAGACAGGGTGGCAGATCAGACAAACCGAATCTTCAGAAAGCCGAGTTTAAAAATAGGATAGTTCAGTTGTTTTAAAAAAGTTTGTGGCAGAAAGTTTTAAAAATTTAGAAATATAATACAATGAAAGAAGGTTATTAGGAAAAGACTCTCAAATGGTATTTTATTTGCACAAAGACTAGAAAGATCTGAGAGGCTGCATGGCCATCCAGGGAAAGAATATGCAAAGGCCTCAAAGAAGGCGCGTCCTCTGCACCTTACCGAACAAGCGATGACTCAGACCAGAGCAGCGTGAGCCCAGGAGGAGTCATAAAAATGAGGTCAAAAGAGCCCAAGTAAGTAGTTGGCATCAGCTCACATATAGCCTTGTGGTCCACAGGAAAGGCTTCGGGTTTAATCTGAATGAGGTGGGAACACATGGAAGTGAGAGGAACAGAGCAATGATTTGATCTATCTTTTAACAGGACCCTTCTGTGGAACAGAGGAAGAAGCTAGAAAACCAGTGAGGTCCCAACAAAAGATGATACCACAGTTTTACTAAACAAGAATTGACGTCTTGCTATACACTGTTTCAAGGACACTGCATAACCCATCTGCCACCTACTGCCTAAATGACCATTTTCATAAACAAAACTGTTAAAGTCAAGCCTGATAGTACGCATCTACTACTTCAGCCCTCTAGGAGGATGTGGTAGCAGAATTATGAGTGTAAGCCTTGCCTGGATGATTTAGTGACTTAATGAGTCCCTATCTCAAAATAAAAACATAAAAGAGAACTGGGAAGGTAGCTCCATGCAAAGGCCCTGCATTCAATCCCTGAGATGGCAAAGATAACAATAAGAATCTAACAAACAAAAAAATCTATGTTGACCTCCAGTTCAAAATTCTTTCCATTTTTTACCACGGTGAAAGTGTTGCAAAGTAATTCTGTGCTCAACCTCATCACCTCCCTGCTTTTGTCATCAGTCCTGCAGAGGGGACATTTCTCAGCATTTCTTTTGGGCTTCTGTATCTTTGTGTGCTAGACCTCTTGCAAATCTCTTATTTCTTGTAGACTTGTATATTGTCATTTCAAACAAAATATTTATCAGGTAGTAACTGAGCTCCATAATCCCTATCCTGTGCAACATACATTTAGTGAAGGACACAGACAGTAAGTTTGTATGCAGAGTTTACATGATTTCATTTTCAGTTAGCATTTAGTATTACAAAGACATCCGGGCATCCAAGAACAAGTTAAAACATGGCTAAAAACAATACTGCTCAGTATCAGAGGAATAAATTTTGTTTGTGTTGCCTTAGAGTTTAAAACTGACAGATAATTCAAAATTAATAAAGTAAAAATTTAAAAAGTACATCCAAAGTTCCAGAGTCTTATAATTGCATTTCAAAATAGTCCTGCTGATGATATAATAATTAGCTTATGTAGCTATATGTAACAATTTAGCAAAGGGAAAAATATTTTTTAAAAAACACAATAATTTCCTGTATTCTGATGCTTATGTTATTTTCTTAATTTATTAAATCTGTTACATGTGAGCTGAATACAAACACTGTATGCATATTACACCAAAGATAAAACAATAAATATACGCCTTGAGAAAAACCAATGTACTAGAGGATGAAAGAGATATGATAAGTGTGTTTTTGTTCATTCATTCATCCCATTTTAATTGAAGGATATTAAGATGCAATAGAATGCAATACATATATTCAATGTGTACAAAGTGATAGTTTGATATTACATTTCTGTGAAAACATTGCCTTAATCATCATCATGGGG
>NW_004955480.1:4460884-4473099 GCF_000276665.1 Chinchilla lanigera | reverse complement strand
TCCTTTAAAATATATACACTCTTCTTGCTTGCAAGTGAAACATTTGTAGCTAACGATTCCTCTATACCAACTGCGACTGAGGGATTTTTGCTTCATGAAAGGTGATATTCCCTACTTTTTGGGTGGAATTTTTATATATTCCAAAAATCATGAATGTGAACTTGCTGGGTGTTGTATATTTTTGTATTCTTAAAAATATTCTTGAGATTTTTTTCAGATATACATTTCAGTTACTTGGAAACACTTTGATTATTTCAAATCTTGCTTTTAGCATATTCTAACTATAGTTAAATAAATGCTTAGTGAAGGACTATTTTACTTCACTAAGTCTTGCAAGACCTGGGAGCAGGTAATTTTCCCCAGATTGAATCTGTGATAATTTTCCCTGTAGTCTTTTAAGATAGTTTCTTCACTAGCCTTAGATAGCTTCTGTGCGTGCATGCACTGATTGTCACTCTGACGAGTACATGAATGCACCCTTCTGCAAATCTCTTGGGTTCTCTACACACTCAGTCTCTCCCTAGGGTACTTGTCTGAAAATTGTAGACTACTTCTCCCTGAGCTCCCAGCTCCATCTCTGAAACGCAAAGTGTCCATCAGCTTTGTCTATATTTTTCCCTGTAGGATCCATTCAGGCTCTCCATGTGCAGTTAATTGGGGAAAATGGTGAGGTTTTACTTTGTTGATTTCTCTCTCTAAAGGACCACTGTCTTTTACTGCCCAATGTCTACTTTGAGCATCTTGAAAACTGCTCTTTCATTTTGCTGTTGGTGTGGTTGCTTGATACTTTGGGTAGGGTAGTAAATGCAATCCCTGTGACTCCATTTTGACCAGAATAAGCAATCCTAGTCAGTCATTCACTTATTAAATGTCTAATATGTGATATAGATTCTTATGGATTAGACAAAGAGAAAGGAACAAAATACATCAAAATTACTAACTCACATTTGATATGAGTGACGCAAACATTTAAAAATATGTTAGAAAAATATTGTTCTGACAGTTAAATTTCGGTAAACACCATGGAGAAAAACAGAGTTGAGGAGGAAGATAGGAAATTCTGGCTGGAAATCCATTTAAATAGTAAAATTGCAGAAGACGATACTGAAAAGGCAGAGGCAGAAGAGTAAGCCATGTGGGCATTGAGGGAAAAGAGATGTTAAATGTTTCAGGCAAAGGAAACAACATGTGTCCAGGACTGAGATAAGTGCATGCCTGCTATAGTTGAAATGTGTCACCCAAAGCCATAAGAAGTGATTAGGTTTTGAAGGCTCTGCCCTCATGAATGGATTGATGTTGTTATCATGGGAGTGTGTTCCTGTTAGCAGAATGAACTCTGCCTCTTCCCTTTCTCCCACTCCTTCCTCTTTCCCTTTCACTTTCCTAGATAAGATAACATAATAAGAAGTATATTGACAGATGTGGACACTTTGACCATAAACTTTTCATCCCTTAAGACTGTAGGAAAGAAATCTCTTTTCTTTATAATTTATTTGGTTCCTGGCATCTTGTTATAGCAGCACAAAACAGACTAAGACAATCACTGAACATTTGTGGAATAGAATGGCTATCAGTATGAGTGAAACAGGCTGACTAGTGGGAAATGTTTTGGGAGAGGAAATTGAACAGACATGGTAACCAAATATTGCACAGTCTTGTAACACTGTCTTAAATTATGTGGATCTGCTGGGAGTGGAGGAATGCGGGGATATGTCATATGCATTTCACACTATTTTTCTGGCTGCTGTCTTCATGATAGACTGAAGAAAGACAGAGTTTGAAGCTAAGATACCGGTTATGTAGCTGGCTTTTGAAAGATAATGATATGGCCTAGTGGAAAATTATTGGTTCCTAAAAATATTTTAAAGAGGAAAACCAACAGGATGTGCTAATGGGTCTGATATGGGGTGTGCAAGAGAGAAAATCAAGGATAATTCCAGGGTGTTTGTCCTGAGGAAATGGAAAGATAAGATAAAGTTACTTTAAACAGAAGGCAAAGTGGATTGGTCTGGGGGTAATGAGAGGCCATGTGCCTTAGGGAAGAGAAGCAAGGATTCCCAGGCTAAAAAAATGTGTAGATGATGATGAGGCAAATTATCTGCATAGCTCTGAGATTAGCAGTGAGACAAAATGGTAAAAAAAAAAAAAAAAAAAAGAAGATCAGTTTATGATCCAATCACAGAAAACCCCAAATACCTGGTAGAGTTTATAATTTGTGGAGTTGAGAAAGGAAAAGAGTTAGGGTATACACAGGATAGTTAACATAGTTGTTCTACTGTCTTCTATTTCTTTGCTGAAACTGTCAATGAGTCCTTGATTGATCAGTATTGCATGTCTCTATCTATTTTCATGAGAAATCACTTTGAAGATAGTATGTAATACAATAAGCATTGTTACTTTCCTACCACTTTGTTTGTAACTCTGTATTGTCTGTACTGTTCTTTTGCTATTTTGTAAAAGGGTGTCTGTTAATATTTTCCTCCTTTTATTTTTAAAATAAAAAAAAAGAAAGGAACAGAGTAAAAGTCTTTGAAGGAATTCCATGGAAAACAAACTATGAATGTTTTACTCAGGAGGTTTGAAGTTCTGCAGATATCACCACAAAGTTAAAATACTGAGAAAAAGGAATTCCACAGTAAGAGCTCTTCTTGGGTTTTGAAACTCCAAAGAAGGCAATGTGGCATATTTGTAGAATACTAAGGAGAGTGGCCAGAAGCCAAGTTAGTGTATAGTCATCAAAAATGCAGTGACTAATTTTGAATAAAGGTGTCATGCAGACTGTGATATACCAAAATATAAGTCACAGATGGCAGATGACACTTCAAAGAACATACAAATTAGTATACTTACAGTTGTATGAGAAAAAGCAATAGAAGAACTGAAAGCTTTGGAAGAGAAGAAGTTTCGGTGTCGTCCAAATTTCTCTGTGCCTGTCTTTGGCATTTAGGGAAGACATATGGTATCTCAATGGTATAAATTTTTAACTGTAAAGAAAATATGTATCATATAGAATCATGTGGATTCAACAAAATGGTAAATGGCTTATTTCTTCTGATATCACAGTCAGCATTCTGATTCGACCCCACTCTCTGATACTTAGTCTACTACAATTGTAGTGTCCTGACATTTCTTCCTGCAGGCAAGATCTTGCCCTAGAATGACCTCAGAAGCCCATGGAAAACAGGAGACACAGATCACAGTAGCAAAAACTGCCTAGAAATGATGAAGGAAATAAGGTATTTAGATGATGACAAGATGTCCTGAATAGCAGGGTAGCACTCCATATGAGTGGAAACACGGTAAATAGAAGCAGGTAAATGGATAAAGGGAGAAAATACACACTAGTATATGTTCACTGCCTTGTGAAGTGTAGTCCAAGTGTATGAACACTCAGTGTCTTTTCCTGGAGCCCAAAATAAGCTGCATCATCCTCTTTCACAGCTTGCATGATCATTCCCGGATTCAGGATTACATGGAGACAAATTGGATATTCTTAAAAAACAACTGTTTCAGAATGTGATCATTACAGTCAAAACAAGACCAAAAGATTTGAGATTTTTTAATAACTTATTTACATTTTTAAAAGATTAAGTCTACCATTTCTGTGTTTTTATATTTACTCTTCTCTTGATGTATGACTACTCTGTTATTCCTTGCCCTAAAAATCCCCTTTTATTCACACTCCTCCAAAAACCTAAGACCTAGAATGTGGGGCTCTCCCTGCACTGGAGATCTACAGTATTTGATGGCAGGATTTTAGTTCATCCCTCTCTCACTTCTCTGGAGAAAAAAGCAACCACTACAGTTCCAGCACCAAAATGTAATCATTATTTTAGCATCCCTTTCCCACTCTTGAGTTCCATAAAAGTTCTTCATGAGCTAACTCTGTCCTGCGCCGTGTCCTTAACTCCTGGGTTCCCAAAACAACACGACACTCATCAGGTGTGTTCAGTGAATGTATCCTATGGAAATCACTTGCACATTGTTGAATATTTCATTTATCTTCAGCTAAGACAATGCTTCAAAGAGCTTCAATGCCATGGAAACAGATTTATATAAATACTTATATAAGAAGAGTGTTCTGCCAGAGCACTTAACTAGTTACTGAGTGAATTTTTCAAAATGAAACTCTTTCAAATAATTATACTGGAAAGCCGTGTTGTCAGGCCATGCGTTTTTAAAATGCTTTTTGTCTATCAGATCACATGAACCACCTACATACTGTGGAAAATGTCACTTCATAAGAAATTGGTTGGCACAGTTTTCCTTGCTGCATTCTTCCTCATTTTAAGTCATTACTTTCATCAACATGAGTTCGCCATAGATATCAAGTTAAACTTCATATTTTACATGTTATTTTATTCTGGTACAGGATAAAATATTTAGGAAATGTACTTGTCACAAACATGACACAAGAAATCTATCTACTTACTACTGTGACGTTTTAAGTATTTAGGCATAAACCAATCCGCACACATTTGGCAATAAATTTTACAAGTATTTGACAAGCATATACTATTTACCAAGCAAGATGTTAGGCAGTGAAGCCACAGTGATAAACAAGAACCACGTGCTATGCAACTTTACAGATTTATAGTTTATGCTACATTTTAAAAATAAGGATGTGATGAAATTCAAAAACATATACTCTTTAAAAGTTTAATCATTTGATTCTACAGGTTTATATTATAGCGATATTCATTGGTTTTGCCAACCTCCTTGAATCAGAATTATTAAATAATGAGAAGAATCTTTTTGTTTTCCAGGAAGTAAGAAATCAAAGTAACGAGAACTATGACCTGGGCTAAAACCCGAAGGTGAGTGAATCATTGTGCAAACTGCCCAGGAGTTGCAAAAGATGAGGATAGGACCCGTAATCATAGTGGGAGAAAATATTTGATATTATTATATATTACCATCTCCCAAATCCAGGAGAATTTCCTCTAAATGTTAAGATTTTAAAATATTAAAGATCTTGATTGAAAAAGATACATAGCTAGAAAGACTAAAGAAACATTTTCTAATTCATTGATCTGTTTGCAGGCAGAAAACTAGTCTTGACTTGAAGCACTAGGTGCACCGCATTTTCACCATCCTAGACATAGGTAGAGACTAAATACTCCTAAAATGACACATTTTAAAACTTGTTCAGCCCCCCAGGTTCTAAATGTGCTCTTTGTTCTCATGAGCAAAACTCCTCAATCTGGGAGGGACAGTAGATTCCACAGAGAATGATTTCATGGAGCAGGGACTACGTGCTTGGATGTGAGAGCTTTGTAAAAATAATCAAATTCAAAGAGTTATTAGACTCAGGCTTCCGTGAAAGTCACATATTAAAAGTCCAACTTTAATTTCCAGGTCATGAAGAAAAGCAACATTGAATGTCTCTTTGGTGAGGCTATAAAAATAATCTACATGTAATCTCATTAAGAGCAGATGTGAGAAAAATTAATAAAATGGTTAAAATACACTCAAATATTTTCAGACTTAAAAGGTCAGCCAGCACTCCATTTCTTTTCTATGCAAACATACCTAACAGCATACCTACGTTCGCTTGTAGGATTCCAAACTGCTCTTCCATGACCAAACTAAATCTAATTTTTATACCACAATTTTTCCTACTATAATCCACTTTAACATTTTCTGAAATGTTAAAAGACTACAATTATTTCTGTCAACATTTAAGAATTGATCCCGCTTTCCATCCTATTGATATCAATTTGTATTAAAGGTCTCTAATTTTACCCTCAGTTACAAAATGAAATTTTAATGTGTTTAAATATGTTTTGCAAAATAAAAAAGGGAATGTGATATAATACCATTACCCATTATGTAATATATCAGATAATCTAAAATTTTTATTCGTCAGTTTATTTCATTAGAATGCGTTTGAAGTACATAATGCTAACACTCCTTGTATGCAGTCGGGACATGTGCGTAACACATCTTAATTCTTTTTTGTCACTCATTTTCCATCCTCTCTGTGCCCCTTCCCTCCACCCCTTAGTCTCCTTCCCATTGTACAGGATTTATCTTCTTGCTTCCTATCATCTTTTATTTTGCTTTACAATAAATCAAATGATAACAAATGCTGGCAGGGCTGTGGAGAAAAAGGAACACTTCCACATTGCTGATGGGGATGCAGACTAGTACAACCACTATGGAGATCATGGTGGAGGTTCCTCAGAAAAACTAACACTGGAAATTCCATTCAACCTAGGTGTTTCATTTCTAGATAGCACCTGAAAAGAGTTGAAGATGTCATATCAGGGTGATGCATGCATACCTATATGTATGGCAGCACAATTCATGATAGCTAAATCTTTGAAGTAGCTTCTATGTCCATCAACAGATGAATTTGTACATAGTGGAGTACTCCTCTGCCAAAAGAGGGAGTAAACTTGGGTCATCTATAACAAAATGGATGTAACTTGAGATCATAATATTCAATGAAATAAACCAGACATGCAAACTTAAATACTGCTTGATTTCAAATATGAAAACCTATTATTTGTAGTGATGTTTAGAGAAAATAGTCATTCCCATATACAATTTATCATGTCAATTTCGTACTTATGCTTCCTTATGTGTTATTTTTTCATATGACTTTCCTCTCCAGCTAAGGAAACTGAGTTTAGACAGGCCGTTTAGGCATGTTCCCAATCGTTCATCATTCCACTGTTCTCTAAACAGTGCGTGGCAGAGATGAGGCTGCCACGCTTTTGCCTGCTACCTGCTCTGAGTACTCCTTTGGTCTTTCACAACGCCTCCTCCTGCCCCCGCTTAGGAAAAAAGCTTCCCTAGGACACAGTCCCATGCAGGAACTCCGCTGAGTATTGCTGCTGCCAAGTTTTTAGACCACTGAGTTCATCTTCCATCTCACATGCTCTTATTCACCCTCTCCCTCTTTACAAATAATCCTGCCCTGAAAATTAATTTTTCCTCACTTGTATCCATCATCAAAATTCTCCTTAGAGAGATGCTGGCTTGGTAGTGTTTTCTGAGAAGTCTTAAATCATCTCATTCATTTAGGAATATGTCTATCTAGGCTTCCTAACTATTCCTCTTCTTCTGTAAACTCCACACCCTGATATACATAGAAGGCTACATTATTGCACTCATTTTAGAAAATCTCTCTCAGTTCTTATGCAGGAAGTTATTCTTGTAGCACTACCAGGTCATCGCTTTTCCATCTTGCCACAAACGCACACATCACACACACAGACACACACACACACGTAGGCACCAGTTTTCTCTGTACCCCCGATGTAAATGTACTCTTCTACCTGAAAAGTGTGCATATGTCCATTATTAACTAGATTATTGTCTATATCCAAGTTTAATTATATAGTACTACATTTCCTTTGTAGTCCTTCTTTGTGTTTAGAGATATTATTTGGTATTTTTCAGGTGATACATTTCATTCTTTTTATATAAAACTCCTCTCAATTTTGTTTTTCATATGATTATACATTCTGATGTTCAATCTGATGTTTTCACTATATGCTTGTGTGTGTGTGTGCATATGTGTGTGCATATGTGTGTGCATGCGTGTGTGTGTGTGTGTGTGTGTGTGTTTACTTCATATCATGTCTCCCACATTCCACTTTCTGCTTTTCCAATTTGGTAAAGTAGCTTCCTATATTATGTCCATGTCATTCAAGAATTTCCTCCATTGGCTTTGTTCACCATTGGAACTGAATTTCTTTTTTTATTTTACAGTATCCCCATGACTTTCTTTTGGTTCAGTTCCTTGAGTATAGAGTACTGAATATGGCTCCTTAAAAGAATAAATAAGTCCTGAGAATGGGTGCCTGGGACTGCCATTTGTGAAAATAAATCCTAAGCAATCCTTCATCTAAAAAAAGACTCCAGGCATACATGAAATAAACTTCACTGTAAACCAATAGCTAAACTCAGCATAAAATAAAGGCAACTTAAGAGGCTCAAATGTAGAAAGATGCAAACAGGAGGGTGCTATGTCTTTCTTTGTAAGTGCTTTTCCACTGGTTCCTTGATCTTTGTTTTGGTTTTTGAAACAGGGGCTCCTCTGAGGTTCAGACTGGCCTTGCTCTCATGGTATAGACAAGGCTGTAGAACTCAGAACCTTGCAGACACAAGGGAAAAGTTCTAGGATTAAGCAAGATGCAGAGTTGAACTTGAAATCCTCCATGACATCAGAAACCACTCTAGAACTCTACTCACAGTGAAATGGTGGAAGAGGGAAATTGGAATCACCTGAAGTCAGGAACATAAGGATCTGCATTTATCTCACTGTGGACACTTGAATGGTTAGCAAAAAAGCTTCCCTGGGAATCTGCAATGCAGGATACTGACTTGTTCATATACATGATTAGGATTTCCAAACTCTCCAAGGTAAGTAACTAAAGTATCCCTAGTTTCATAGCAGCCCTAAGTAACTAACAGGGAGAGTTGATGAAGAAAGAAATCATCATGAGTAGTCAGCAGAAAAGCTACTGAACTAGAGCTTTATTGTATGAATGGAACTTTTCCCGCAAAATATAAAATAAAGTATTAAAGGAAAGAAAACTTATGATACAAGAACAAGATAAAAAAATTAAAAGACCAAATATAGTTTTAGATAGAGTCAAGAGACCTTGGAAATAAGAATATAAACACTGAAAAAAAAATTTCAAGCTTAAATGAATCAAGTAGCAGATGTCATGCAACTGAAGGGAGAGTTGTTAGTAACACACCAGACAGCAGCAAGTAATATAAAATGCCAAGTCACAGGAGCAAGACATAGATTAAAACAGGTGTTTTCCCAATTCCAGAAGGGTCTAAAGACAGGCTGAAATGGAATGAGAGTGTTGTACTGCAAAAGGTAATGATTCAAATAAACAGCACATAAAAGATAGACAATAGGAAGTAAGGACATATCTTTCTCAGAGGAGAAAGAGATCAAGAGGTGGAGCGAGGGGAGAAAGGGGATGGGAGAGGGATTGGAGAAGGAATCAAGGCTTGTTATGTACATGTACAAGTCCACACAGGCATGTGACGTGCACTGCAATCATGCATAAAAAAAAAAAAAAAGGAGCAATGGAGTAGTTTTAAAACCTGAGCAAAACTAACCGTTAAACTACAATTTCATAACTTGTTAAACTATTAACAATGAGCATGAAAACATATTCAGAAGCCCTCTCTCTCCAATGAAAGAAAACGTATACTGAGGAGATTAACCATCATAATAACTTCAGTAAAACAATTATAGACTGCTATTTAAAATTATTGAAAAATGAGAATTAATGAAAAAGATGACCACCTGAATTAGAATTTCTAGCAAGCTCACTTAAATGTCAACAGATTCTCTAGAATATGGCATAGTGCTTTCTGCAAAATTAACTAAATTCCAAACATTTTTTAATTCTGTGAAACTATTATGGCACAATGACTTTTTATGTTATTGATCAATAGAGATGATATCATGCAATTTATCACATTATTTAGCCTTGTGCATATTAAACAGTTTTGTGTCTGACATCTTCCCACATCAGCATTGTTTTCTTCTTGACTATATATCCCAGTCGCTTTGAATCTTCTGACTGAGCCATTTTATTCTCCTGTTAAATGTAATTTTCTCACATTGTGAGTGTTTTCTAGGAATTTTTTATATCATCTTCCAAATCATGCTTAGATAATGCTATACTTTAAAATGAGAGAAACTAAACATATAAAGTAAAAAGTAATTAAGAAAAGAAGCTGTAAAACTGAGATAGATAGATAGATATAAATCTAATAAAATAAACAACACTTGAGCTTCTAATAAAATAAATGATAGGAAAGAAATTTAAGAAAATGGTATTAAAATTGACAAATTTAAGAGTAAGTATCATAATTAATGCAATCTGTTTCTTATGTTATGTATGAGGACAGATATTGCTTAGTCTAATATTTTATTATGCAGATATAGTACAATTAAAGTAATCAAAACATGGAAAAATATTAAAATGTCCAAAATAAGAGAGGAAAAGTATTATTCAAGAAAAATTTTTGAGCAGTTATAGAGTTAAAAATGAAAATAAAGAACTATTAAAATAGCAATCTATTTTAAAATATGATAAAAATAAATCTTTAGTAAGAGCAAAACTCAAAACACTATTACTAGTTTCAGAATCTGTTAAACTGGATGTTGATATCTACTGTTATTTCCAAATTATGCATTTGAAGCACAAGAATACAGGAAAGCAGATATAAGCATCAAAGACTGAAACATACATCAAGCAAATGGTAATCAAGACATAGGTATGACCCCTATGGTACCTAGTGACAGAAAAAGTGTCAGAGCTCATTACCATGAATAAAGGGGATCTTCAATCAACACAACTATAATCACATAGAAAATATTGAGTGCTCCATATTTGCTTAATATTCTCAAAATACATAAAGAAAAATATCAGAGAAACCTTTAAAAGTATTATTTATTTTTATTAGTACATGTTCGTACTACATAATCACTATGTTCCTCATGTGGAGTTGGTACCTGTGCATAACACATCTTAGTTCCTTTTTGTCATCCCCTGTCCCTCCTCTCTGTCCCCCCTAATACCTGCATCCCCATTCCATCTGAGAAAGAGCTGTCTTCCTACTTTCTATGATATACCTTTTATTTTGCTTTTTATTTATAATTTGTATATCTAATATTAGAGAAACCATGTGATATTTAAGCTTATGTGTCTGATTTATTTCCCTTACCATTATGGTCTGGGGGTGCATCCCTCTCCTTACAACTGCCTAAATTTTTTCTTTATGGCAAAGTAGTACTCCATTGTGCATAAATGTCACATTTTCTTTACTAGTAATCTGTTGATAGAAATATAGGTTGACTGGAAGATTTAGCTTTTATAAATTGTGCTGCTATGCACATGGATATGCATATATCTCTATCATGTGTCTTTAATTCTTTCTGGAAGAAAACTAGAAGTGGAATAACTGGGTCAAATAGAATTTCTAGTTGTAGTGTGCTGAGGAATCTGGAATTGCCATACTGACTTCCACAGTTGTCGTACTAGTTTACATTATCACCAACAATTCACAGCCTCTCTGGCATTTTTATTTGATTTCCTGATGGTGGCCTTCTTTCCTGAATAAGATGGAAGCTCGGTGTTGTTTTAGGTTGCATTTCTCAAATAGCCAACCATGTTGATCACTTATTGATCATTTGTACTTCTGTGAAGTGTCTCTTAATTTCACTTTTGATTGGATCCTTTATTTGGCAGAGGTTTAAGCTTTTAAGTTCTTTATATATTCTAGATATTAGTCTTCTGTCTGAGAAATACCTGAGGAATTTCCCATTCTAGGTTTTCTTTTCATGCCGGTGGTTGTTCCTTTTGGTTCACAGAAACTTTCTAATTTAATATGATCCCAGTTGTTTATTGTCATTATTATTTCCTGTTCAACTGGGGTACTCTGTTCAGAAAGTCCTTGCTTATACCTATGACTTCAAGAATTTTGCCAGTTCTGTTTCTACCAGGTTAAGTGTTTCTGTTTTAACATTTAGTTTGTTAATACATTACTTTAGTTCAATAGTGAAAGATATGAGTCTAGATTCCATCTTCTGCAGGTAGACATCCAGTAATCTAATAATATCAAAACTAATAAACAATCATTAATAAGTAATACTGTCAAAAGTAAAATGTTTATTCTGAGTTCTTATTTCTTGTTTCATCAGTATGTGTGAACTAGAAATGCTAAGATACACCAGCCATGATGGTGCATACCTGTTATCCCAGCACTTTGGGAATCTGAGACAGGAGGATGACAAATACAGTCCCAGCCTGCAGAACATAGTGGCTTGGCAAGATCCTATTTCAAAATAAAATAAAATATGGGTTAAGGATATAGCTCAGTGTGAAGTTTCTGGATTCAATGTCCAGTACCCAACTAGAAAAAATTTTCCGCTCAGAAACAAATGGCAAAATAAACCATTTTAAAGGAAAAAAAATGCATTATCAAATGTAACTATAGCATACAGCTATGTAAACATCATCATCTCCAGGCATATGTACCTATATAACAAACTCTTTGAAATGTTTCAGAATAATTCACTGAGCTATTACACTTGGTGTTACAACTGTGGAATAATCATCATTAATCAGAATTACTTTCCTATTTGACCCCTTTAACATATAACTGAAGTCTGACAAAGTGCAGGAGACATTTTCCTCCAACACATGTTAAAGAAATGTGCAGGATCC
>NW_004955480.1:4459061-4460348 GCF_000276665.1 Chinchilla lanigera | reverse complement strand
CTCAGTGAGACCTGCTCTCAAAAAAAGAAAAAGAAAAAAGAAAAGAACTCAATTGTTTTAGGGCAGGGTTCGTGTTTTCTAAGAGCCATCTGACTGGCAGCTACAAGGAAAAGTTCCCTTGCCCTACTCTGACAAAAGAGAAAGTGGAGAGACCACACCAGTAAGCACAGTCACCAGTACACCATGATCCAGTTTCCTAAATAACCACATAACCACAGTACTTCAGCCTGAATAGGATTCAAGAAGCTGCAGGGAGAGATATCAAGGTCTCGCAAACTACTGTATGCTCTTCTGGCAAGTGAGAGCTATGACTAAGATTTAATTCAGGCTTTGAAAGTGCAATCACATTTTTATTCACCAGAGACTCTAAGAGTACAATTCATATTAAATAAATAACATGAGAAGTTGCACTGTAGAATACTTCATTTCCAATGTTTGTGTGCTTTACAGTTCTCTAAAGAACTACATTCGAGACCTCCAGGTCTTATAAAAATTCATCGCTTTAATTGAAATTGATTCTGCAGTTTGATGTCTACAGTTTGCTGATTCTCCACTGTGTTATTTTGTAAAATAATGAAAATACTGGAATTTGAGGCAAGATCCTCAGTAAACATCACCTTTCTTGTTTTCTCATAAGGGTTCGGCACATGGTGGAGGCTTAGGAAGTAATGAATACATGGTCCTTATGCCGTTCTCATTGCCATTTTGCCAACAGAAACTGAGAATAGTAAAATGAGTTAGATACCCCTCGAATAAGGACCAAGTTCCTTAAACATGGTTGCAAAATATGCAATCCCGATACATCTGTAGCAAGTCAATAAATCATCTATTCCTACATTTCTTTATATGCCCTTTCCTGGTGTCTGAGCAGCTTCCATGAATTCTTCAAGATTACAATGATCACACAGTTACAGTTGCTGGAAGCTGGGTTTTGAATATGCAATTTTGACTCCTTGATGAAGGAGCCTCTGCAGGTCACTATAAGGGGCCAATGAAACCAAAATACCATTCATAAGATAGCACAGAACCATGAAAGTTCTTGACTCTGGAAAAATCACTGACTTGCCCAATATGCTTGACAGTGAAACTAACACTAATGGAGCCACTGCTCTGTCTGTCTCTACAGCAAATACCTCAGAGGACAGAAAGACATATAAAGTATATAGTGAAAGAGCTTAATAGCCAGGAGAGTGAGACAAAAATTAAACACTTAATCACAGAGCCAAGAATAACAGAATAACACTGATAATTAATTGTTTGATTGTTTCCTGTGGTTCAGAAATTATA
>NW_004955480.1:4438768-4458666 GCF_000276665.1 Chinchilla lanigera | reverse complement strand
GGCAAAAGAAAAAAACTCATATAACAAAAAGATCAGCTAGCTTATTTTTGCCAAGTATCAGGCATTATAGAAATAATACATATTTCAAAGACATTTGTCTTTTCATGAATACTGTGTTTATTTACACAATGTGCTTATTAAATGTGCCAAAAATACAACAGGCTAAAGACACGCCTCTTCTAACTACTGAGCTCTGTTCCTGAGACTAGGTCGTTAAGTGAACTGGTTGCTAAACGAAGAACTGTATATAGTATGTACATTACAATATTCAGAACAAAGAAATGGTCAAAGGAAACTCCAAGTTGATGACTTTGCTTTTATTTGCATAATGTTTACATGCAGTACCACACTGTAAAACACAATATAAAACTGTACAGTACCATCAGTAACAATTGCAGTGCTGTGTAAGTGAGGCATACTATGCAAAAAAAGACATTAGAGCTCTATCAGCAATATGTACAAATCCGTGCAAAACAAAGAGTACAGTCCAAGCACTGGGCCCTCAATCTGAACACTCATTAATCAGGTAGGTTGTTAAACTAGGAATATCAGTGTAAGAGTTTACAGATGATATCACACTCAGTGTTAAATAGCACATGTAATGCAAATATCCTTTTCCGGGTCTACACAAGTACTTCAAGTTTAAATCATGATGTACAACTAAGCCTTATAGTCAATGCAACTGGCTACAATCAATTTTTTTTCATTTATTTTTACTAGTTCATGTGATCATGACATATGCTTACATTCATCATATGAATTTTGTAAGTGTGCATAACACATCATAATTCTTTTTCTCTCACATTCCCTCTTATCCCTCCCAGAATTGGCATTTTTGAAGATAAAATAGAAGAGGAAAAATGACACAGTATATACAGCATGGGCAATACAGCAAATGCAAGGTAGACTAGAAAATGAATCAGAACAAAACCACAACAGAAAATCCAGTGAGTCGAGCATAATGAAGATCAAGGAGTGTTTCATAAAACTGCATATATTAGATTAATAGGGAAAAAATGTTTTGCTATGAGTCATGGCCTAAAATGTTAGGAAGCCATGAAACAGAGCATTTGTTTGCACTGATATTTCTTTAACATTTCCGAGAAGAAAATAGCACATCTAAGCTGAATTTCCTGACTCTCTGTCCCCAGTAACTTGCTTCAATACTTTTTAATCATGAAATTTGTTACATTTACAAAACATTAAGAAAGCAATAATAAAGACAACCTGTGCACCCATAGATGTTAACCAAGTGCTGCTTTGTCTCCCCAACTCCTGCCTCATCACCCCCTCGCTCCCTCCTTGCCAGCACACTTCTCTTTCGGATCAAAATGTTACCTATGCAACTAAGACTTCGCCTTCCTGTGCTCTACCACGTATCTCTCCTGGAGAAAAGTGTCGTTCTGAAATTGCTGTTTATTGTCTCTGTAAATAGCTATGTAATTTTACCACAAATTTGAACAGGTATTTATCCACCCATCATTCAGTGATGCACAGTTCCATGCACAGGTGTCTTTCGGTGGCTTAGCATCTCATCTATACTTTGTTCAGCATGGTAAATTGTTATGATTTTTACAAGTTGTTTATTATTATTATTATTAGTGTGGCCACACATGATATCTTGTGCACATGTATGGAAATTAAAGTAGAAGGGGAAAATGGTATATGTGTGATAGATAGATAGATAGATAGATAGATAGATAGATAGATAGTATGGGCAATACAGCAAATGCAAGGTAGACTAGAAAATAAATCACAACAAAATCAAAAGAAAAACCAGTGAGTCTGTCACAATGAGAATCAAGTAATGTTTTATAAAACTGCAAAGAGGGCCAAGATTATAGCTCAGTGGCACAGCACCTGCCTGGCAAGCTCAAGGTCATGAGTTCAATTCCCATCACCATAAAAAGAAAAAGGAAAAGAAAAGAAAACTGCATATATTAGGTTTACTGTGAAAACTTTTTTTACTATGAGTCATGGCAGAAGAGAAATGGTGTGGAGAAATTCACTGCTCAGTTCTCTAAAAGTGACATTGGTCAGCCTCAGTATTTTATGACTGCATTGCACATTCCCAGGCTTAAAGGAGTGATTGTACAGATGAGCACTCCCACCACAACGCATAAGATCTTTTGTGTTCCTACATCCTTGAAAGCATTGCAATTTATCCAACCTATTAATTTTTAACACTTCCTGGGTAAGAAATTTATTTTTCTCATTATTCGTGTGGTCGAGAACCTGTTGATGTTTAAAAAATGGCTTAATGGCCATTTTCTTTTCTTCCTCTTATTTTTCAGCACTGAGAGTGAAATTCAGTGTCTTTCTAGCGAGCTACATCCACAACCCCCTCCCCACCATTGCATTAAATTTTGAGACGGGATCTCACTAAGGCATTACGTTCCCTGGACTTGGCACAGACTTGCAGTTCTCCTGCCTCTGCCTCCCCAGAGTCCTGGGATTGTTGGTGTGCACTACCACACCCAGCTGGGTTTTTTTTTTTTCTTTCTATATTACCTGCAGGTCATTTTTGAGGAAGCAGGGACTCTTGTTGATTGGCACAATTCCTTATATTGTAGTTACAAATCTTGCCTGTGAATACCAAAAGCTGCCTTTCTACTTTGTGGCTTTTCTCTGAATTTTGTGATCTGTTACTTATATAATATTTTATTATTACTATTAGTTTAATGTTATAAAAATTGTCAACCTATTACATTAGAGATTACAGCTTCATTTTTCTGGAAAACAATTCGCATCCTGCTATTACAAACATAGCCTCTGTGTTGTTTTTCAAAAGTTTTATGATTTTGCTTCTCACATCAACTTTAATACATGGGAAATACGTGTTTGAAGTGATGGAGCAATTTAGTCTAATTTTCAACTTAATTGGCTCAGCTGTGTTTTAAATCATTATCTCTTCTAGCATGATTTCTAATGCTATTTGTAATTTGTAAATCAAATAAGTATATATTGGGGTCTTCAAGTTTTATTTTGTTTATTTGCTCCTTTTTTATACTTCAGCAAATAACAACTTGCTTTACTTCTTTAGCTTTACCACTTGGTACTGATAAATCTTTTACCCCTACTCATTCCCCTACTCCTTAAGGGTTTTTTATCTATTTTTCTGCCCTTATGCTTAAATTTTATTTTATAATCAACTTTTTATTCTTCATGAGAAATCTATTTGAAATTTAGTTTAAAAGTAAAAAGAGCACAACTTAGTGGATAATAGCCATATTTATACTTTTAAGATGTTCCTTCTACAGAAATAAACCATATACTTAGGTATTTTCTTTGAGGCTTCCTCATTTACATGCATTATTTCCAGTAACCTTATAGCTGTGTTATGTTATGGTTTGTGTCAGGATGTGCCCCCAAAGTCTCATGTGGTCTTGGGGAGCTGGCTTTTCAGAGGTGGCTGAATCTAGAGTTTGTGATGGGCTCATGGTCCAATACTGGCATTAAGGGTGTGAGTGCTACATCCACCCTAGAGCAGACAGCATGCATATAATATAGGGTACAAGAAAAGACTTGTTCTATCTCTCTTTCTCTCATTGCTTTTGCTGTCTTTTGCTGCCATGAACGGTTGCTCCTCTACCGTGTGCAACATTGCCTTGGAGCCAGCTGATTATTGCCTGAAACCTCTACAGACTGAGAGCTAAATAAACCTTTCCTCCCTTAACTTTGGGCTTTGAGTATTTTGTCTCAGCACTGAGAAAATAAGACATGTTACTATTGCAAATAGTGTGGCTTATTTATTTTATAGTTGCTTATTGCTTATATATAAAAACATAAATAGCCTTTTCATACTTTTCTTATCTCCCTAAACCTACTGGATTATTTTATTAATTATAAATATTTATTCATAAAAATCTGAGTTTCTGATATTATCATATTGTTTATATACTATAGTAATTCAGTTTTGTTTGTTCTGAATTTCACATCTTTGATTCCTGTCGGTTATTAACATATTAACATCACTTTTTCTTTTTTTGTTTTAAAAATAAAAGGAGGAAAACATTAACAGACAGCCAACCCTTTACAAAATATCAAAAAAATTGTACAGCCAATACAGAGTTACAAACAAAGTGGTAGGAAATTAACAATGCTTATTGTATTACATATCGATATCTTCCAAGTGTTTTCTCATGAAAACAGAGACATGCAATACTGATCAATCAAGGACTCATTAACAGTTTCTTTCAGCAAAGAAATAGAAGACAGTAGATCAACTATGTTAACTATCCCGTATATGCATACATACAAAATTTCTACTTCTTTCCCTTCTCTTCCCCACATCCCAATTGCCTGCACAATTTGCAATTGCTAAATTGTGGAAGCAACCCAAATGTCCATCCACTGAGGATTGGGTAAGAAAATTGAGGTACTTTTATATAGTGGAATATTACTCAGCTATAAAAAAGATAAACTTGAAGCTTTTATAGGCAAGTGGTCACAACTAAAGGCCATACTCATAAGTGAAATAAATCAGACCTGCATGTGCAAACACCACTTTGTCTCACTAGTGGAAAACCTGAAAGAGTTAATATAAACTCGGATATATAACACAACTTTTTCTACTACAATTTGAATAAAGATAATCATAGGTTCATCTGCCTTCTAGTACTTGTGTATAATTTATATCATGAGCATGAAGATTTTTATCAAGTTTTTGAACTTATAATTGTTTGATTTTTCACTTGTAATTTAAAATTATATAATATGATATGATACAATATAAATTACACTACTCTGTTCCCTATAATTAATTAGTTATTGTTGAGTACATTTCTGGATTTGTTTTGTGTAAGCATTTTCAATTACTGAATAACAAATTATCACAAACATAGTAGCTGAAAAACACACATGTATTGTGTGGTGGTTTCCATAAATCAGCCTCAGGGCAGACATGGGTTGGCTGAGTCTTCAGCTCTGGAAATTGGTCAAAGCTGTGATTCACTGAGGCTCAAGATCCCCTTTGCAGATCTCTGGTGGGTGATATAATTCATTTCTATGTGGTCTCAAGGCTGACATTATATTTTCTCCCTGCCTGAGGGCTGGAGACCCCTTGAAATTCTTAAAGGGTTACTCACTCTAGTCAGTGGGACACACCCCACTGAAAGGTCATCTGATTTTTCAGATCAGCCAAATGAAATGTGCCTTTTTATTAACTCAGAGTCATCTGACTGGAGACTTTTGTTATAGCTGCAAAATTCTCCTTTATTGTTACTTTAGGATATATATATATATATATATAGTTTTTTTTCCAGTACCGGGAATCGAACTCATGACCTTGTGCTTGCCAGGCAGGCGCTGTGCCGCTGAGCTAAATCCCCAGCCCTGTTACTTAAGGATAGGAGAGATACTCCATCATATTAACAGGGTGTGGTCACACTCAGTAGGAGGCAATATAACAGATGGGAATCTTGTGAGCCATCTTAAAATTCTGCCTATCCAGTTCCCTAACTTTTACTTAGGAGTCTTCTACCTGAGTGAGATTGTAATATCAATTTCCACTTTACACTGACCTCATGCATTTAGGATATAAACTTAATCTTTGTCATTATTATGTAGGGAAGCATTGACATTTATTTATTCCCTAAGCTTGAACATTAGTATAAGCATTTATGCTTAGCATTTTCAAAGTACTATTTCAGCTATAACTAATCATTTGTTTCCTTTCCTCCTTTGATCAGTCTTCTCACACTCTGGCCATCAGACCCAAACTGTAGGAAAGAAAGACAAATATCTCCCCAAAATTCTCAGTTTCACCAGTCATTGACTCTGTCTCCTGTGAAGAAACATGATACTTGTGTTATTGTAGCACTGAGATTATCAAATCTGTGGCTGACAGATGAAGTTTTAGTTTCAAATTCACCATTTTTTAACATTATATCTTGATAGTTAAATTACTTTCCATTTCCTGTTGGGAGATAATTTTCCTTGAATATCATCATGTTTCTGCGTTTTGCAGGCTTTCTAAGAAAAAAAAAAAAGTCTAGCTAGCTTTCTAACCCAGTGATTGAAAGAGAAACGTACTTCAGTGGCTACAGGTAAGGTCCTGCTCTAGAGAGATTTAGGGATGCACCCTGCCTGGAGCCATTGGCTTTCACAGCACTGTAGAGAACTTTTCCTCTACCTTCTCCTCTCTGGAGAAAAGCTTAGTGTAGCTGGCATCTCTAGAGGGAACATTGTATCAGACTCTGCCTTCTAATGGGAACTCTGAGTCTCAGAATGTGGGGGTTTCCCTCATGTGATACAACCCCACTGTACATGTGAGGGAATATCTAGCTTTCACTGTGTGTGTAACAGGGGTATAGGGAACACTGCTGAGACACACCAGAGATCCTGTTTTCTCTAGTAAGACTATGAATAAAACTGCAACTTTAAGGGTGCTCAGGCTCTTTTTAGAATAAGAACTGTTACAGCCCAGCTCTTTTTAGAATAAGAACTGTTACAGCTCAGCCTACCACACAAGGATTTCCTAATGAGACAGGTGATATTACATTTATGACTATTAAAGGATTTCTACAAGACTAGATACACAACTCAAAGATGGATTAGTGGTGATTATTTTATCGCATAACAGAGAGACACTGCTGAAAGTGGTGTCAATTACTCAAATATGTTCATTGCCATGCATTTTCTTCCAAATTACTGCTTATCAACTTAAATGATTATATGCTCATAGGAAAGAGAGACTAAGACAGAATGAAGTTCTTCACTTCCACTCAGTTTATAATTATATCATCAAGAAAAAAAAAGAAACCCAAAATGGTAATATTAAAAGAAACTCAAAGAAAAGTTCACCCAAACACACACACACACACACACACACACACACACACACAGACACACAGACACACACTTAAAACTAAGCTTATACTTTGTCTCTTACTCCTGAAGCCCAACAGGCTTTTAGAAAGAAATAGGATGGGCAGAGAAAATGCATAATTTGAACATTGCTGTACAGTAATTTTGACGTGGTTCCCCGTCTCTTCCCCAAAGATACCTCCAAATTTGTGATGCTTTGATACTATTGTACTTGTCTTTTTAAAAGCCCATGTTGACCAATAGAATACAAGATCCATAATAACAGGGGTCATGACTCGAAATTTTAACTGATTTATAAAACCGTAAGAATGGTATACATTAATGGGTTAGTATGGGCTGTTTCATCTAATGTACACGTTTTGTAATGTTTAATTCAGATCGAATATTCAGATCTCCTCAAACATCTATCATTTCTTTATCGTCTCTCTCAATCACTCCCTACCCTGCTCTGCCACTGACTGTCTGCACCTATTTGTAGGAAGAAAGGAGGTAGTAAAGAAAAGAAGTGAATACAGAGAAAGAGAGAGTAAACAGAACAAGCATAAAAGGAAAAAGGATAACCCTGGACATGGGTCCTGAAGACTTTCTCAAAAAAGAACTATTTTCCCTTCAAAAGTGATTCTCCTCTTCTCTCAGTTGCTTTGCCTGGAAAACTCTTTCTGAGCTTTCCAGCTCTCACAGCTTTACGTGTGAAGCTATCTTATTAAATACTGTCAGTGATGTGCATGGCTTTTCTTCCTTCCTTTCAACCACACTCTGTCACTTTGTGATGAAGAGAGATTTATTACTGATATTTCTCATATTCTCCTCAAAGTCTTGTTTGACACCGCAGCTATGAAAAAGTACCGATCTGAAGGTTTGAAGACTTAGCAGGAAAAGAACTACTGACAAGCAGTTTAGAATCTGAACAATGTGTAAAACGTTGTAAGTGTTTTGGATTTTATGTTCTTCTGCATTGCTTCACTCTTAACACTGAATCCAAAATTTCTTGTCATTTCCTATATAATAGTTACAGCTGAGCCAAATCCACAGTATATTACTTAGAGAAGATAATTTACATGTTTCTTTTTCTGTTTTTTCACTTCTGAACATCTCAGCCTCAATATATAGTTTTAACCTGACATGAAGCTTATTTTGTTACCCAGACATTATATAGAATTGAGCTCTGTGGTTTGATTTGTTTAACCCATAGTTGAAAGCTAAACATTTCTGGAAAAAAAAAATGGATAGGAATATCTTACATGTATTGAACATGGCCAAGAAATTTATTTTTAATAACTGCATCACAGATGGGATGCCATCTGTCAGCAGAAGGCATTGGCTCCTGAAGCAATGTTTACATCTGGGGAATATGGAGCTTTCTTTGAAAGAACAAGAAGCATTGTTGGATTAAACATGGAGTGCAGTGATTTTAGAGTCATGCATATTGTAAGTTTGCTAAGGATAGAATCAGCATGTTTATATGCATACAGTTTTCATACATTTGGGTGGATAAAATGAAAGAAAATCTGTCCATTGAAATTCTGTTATGATAAGGAATATAATTGTAATTTTGAAATTGTTGGATTTTTTTTTCCGCCCATGACAGACAAAACTATTAATATGAAATGCTCAAATCACCCAATGTGAGTGTTTTATGTATTAAATTTTACTGTGTAAATTTCCATGCAACTTTATTAATATGGTAGTTGAATGTCTTAAGATCTGTTTATTCAAAATTTATAAAATATATAGTATAATTGCATTGTCTTACTGTATACAAATGTCCAATCTACCTTCAATCAACTTGTAATTAAAAGGACCTAATAAAAATAGGTTTTATTACTGTTTATTATAAAACCACTAATATTGTATTTGTTATTTAAATGTCCCCCAAAATATTCATTGTGTCGAAGTTTCCCTTGCCGGCTGGTGGGCTTTTGAAGTAATTGAACTATGAGGATTATAGTAACTTCATCATTGTTTTAATCCGTGGATGGGACCACATTGTGTTGGCATTATTGGCTTGTAGTGGAAATTTAGGAGATGTGCAGTTCTGGGGCCATGATCTTGAAATTATATTTGGTTCTTAATCTCTTCCTAGCTAACATTTTCTTTCTCTCTGCTTCTGGGCAGCCATAATGTGAACATCTTTCCTCCACTAACCTCTCTCAGCCATGCTTTTCTGGCTCACCATGGGCCCAGATGCAGTGGAGTCAAGTGACAAAGGAAATCTTTTCTCCATTAGGTTGTTATTCTCAGATATTTTGTTATAGCAACAGAAAGCTGACTGATGCAATTTAAATAGCCCTTTAAATTTATTTTAATGGATGCATAGAATATAACAATTGTATGTACCTATGGGTAGCTTGTAATATTTTTATATATGTATATATTGCATTAGGTTTAAATCAAGATAAGAATATCTATAGTCTCAAAAATTTATCACATCTTTATGGTGAAAATATTGAAAATCTTTTCTTCTAGCTTTTTAAATTTGTAGGCCATTATCACACACCCTGTTATCCAAGAGAACACTAAAACATCTTACTGCTTACTGCTATCTAACTATGCCTTAGGATTTGCTGGTCAACAATTCTCCAGGCCTTGGTTAACATCATTCTACATGTAACTTCTATGAGATTAACTTTTTTATATTCCACTTAAGAGTGAAATCATATGGTGCATGTCTTTCAATGTTTGGTTTGTCTTACTTAACATAGTTCCAATTTCACCCATATTGTTGAAAATGACAATATTCCATTCATTTTATGGTTCAATAGTATTCCATTGTATATATGTACCAAATTTTATTCAACTATTTATTGTTTGAGTATGAAAGGTTTTCTTCCATTTATTGTCCATTTTGAGTAGAATGTAATGAGCATGAAAAGGCAGAGGTGTCTTCAATGTACTAAATTCCATTTACCTCAGTTATATATACATAGTGTTCATACTGCTGGAGCATATGGAGAAAATATTTGTAAGCTACATATCAGTCAAGAAGTTAAAGATATGTAAGAAACTCCAAAACTCAATAGCAAAAAATAAAATTAAATAAACACCTATTGAATTGAGCATAGATCTAAATTAATATTTCTCCAAAGTAGACATAAAAATGGCCAATAGATATATGAAAAATGCTAAACACTGTTCATCACCAGAGAAATGCAGGTCAAAACCACATGGATATATCACTTTATTCCAGTAAAAAGACCATCACCAAAAGACCAAGGATATGTTCTGGTGAGAATGTGCAGGAAAAGGAATCTCTGTGAGTTTTTTTTGCTGGGAATGTAAATTAGTACAGCCATTAGGAAAAGTAGTGTAGAATTTCCCCAAGAAATTAAATGTAGAGCTACCATATGGCCCACAAAACTAGTTTTTAATTGCCATACTCTCGTAAAGAAACTGTATTTTATTTACTTATAATTAACTCTGATCACAGCAATGTGAATAAATTCTGATAAATATCTTCTCTTTGATTGTCAAGCCAAAACAAATTTAAAACAGAGCTTCACTTTTCTTCCACTTGGTGTAGCATAAACTCAATATTAGTATTTATAAATTATACAAATTGCAAAACTCCAGTGAATAGATATTGCAAACAAATATTCAATAATAAGGATGCTGATAGGAAGGACACCTACCAATTCTCTCTATGTAGGAGATATGTAGAGGAGGTATAAATAATCTCTTGAATCTGGAAAATAATATTTCCAAATTATACTTTTTACCTAGCTACATTTGCAAAAAAATGAAGTGAAGTCACAGCCCGGAGATCCAGGAAGGGCAGTGAGCAGTATTCGACCTGAGGACTCCTGTTCTTCCCACTGTTTGATGATGTCTCCTTTTTTGGAAAATGCTATCAGCAAGAAAACATAAAATATTGATGGACTGTTGAAAAGAGGAAAAGAAAACCTGCATTAGTAATTACAATATAAATTGAAATCAACATGAAGTATAAATTTCTATTTATCAATCTGAATTTTAAGTTAAATTATTAATTCATCCTGTCAAAAATTAGAGAAATGACCAAAACATGCTTAAAATTGATCTATGTATATGTAATGTGTTTTGGAACTACTAATAAAGATTCTTAAACTGTTCACAGATTTTTGATCCATTGATCCATTTTCAAAAGTTATTCTTTGAATAAAACTATGTAAAACATTGAGAAAGTTCAATCAGTTCTTTCTCTGTAGCAGAATACAACTAGACAGTCTAAGGTTCTTGGAGAAGTTGTCAGCATGGACATGTAACACATATTTAACAATGTCCTCAATTTAAGTCAGATGTACTACAAAGACAATTATAAAAATATTTCAGTAAGAGGATCCCAAACTGGCCTGTGTTCTTTCCTGGAAAAGTTTTCTATTTTACCTCTAAAAATGTAGTTTTACTATTTGTTGGAAGGGGAGGCAATGCAAATACCCCACAGTAGTGATGCAGATAAAAAATTACTTAAGATAGTTTAATCATTGCTTAGATTTGAAATAATGACATCACTCCCAGAACATAACAATCAATAAATGCTAGGTATTATGGGGAATATTTATTGTAGAGAGTTACAGAAAGTGTCAACAATGTTATATTCAAAGGAATACTGGAAATATATATGAGAAAACAGGCAAAGTAAAAATTGCATGTGTGGCAATTTTTGTCGTTGTTTTAAGGCAGAGTTTCACTATGCAATTCAGGTTGGCTCTGAACTCATTTTGTAGCTCAGCTTGGCTTTAAATTCATAGTGATTCTCCTGCCTCAGCCTCTCAAGTGCTGGGATTACAGGTGAAGTCCACCACACTTGCCAATTATTTTATGGTTAATATCTATGCTCTTTTATTTGGATTTCTTTTGTGATTGATCGCTATAATTATTTTGATAATTCTACTCATGTAAATCCAATCTTAAAAGAAAGTATTTAAATAAGATGATAGTGAAATAAGATATAAAGATATAAATAGAAAAATTACTGGAATACATCTGCTTAACATATTGTTTTTGTAAGGGGATGAAATTCCAATATGAAAACACAAACAAACCTTATTTTCTATTCACTGATACTTAGCAAAGAATGCTGGGTATCATAATTCATATCTATTTTCAAACTGAAAGACAGATATAAATACAAATTACCTTACATCATGATTTTTTAAATATAGAAAATAAATTTTATCTAAAACGGCTTTATTAAATGTTGTTCATGCCATCTACGTACACGGTTACAGACTTCTGTCGTCCGTGAGAGAAAACAACTACACTTACTTTGCCAGAGAGCTGAGAGCTGCATTGTGTCTGTTTTTCACTTACAACTTCACTTCAATCACACAGGATAATGGTAGTTGGATTTTCAATATCAAATTTCACTACAATGTCGGAATAGTTTTTCTGGATCCAAGGATAAGGAATGGCACTGCTCTGGCAGTTCTCTGCTTCACAGTCATATAAGGACATTTGTTAAAAATAGAGACTCCCGAGTCCACATCGTGTCAGGCAGAGCATGAACCCCGGGAATATGTATGTCTAGCACAGATTCAAAGTGATTGTGATGCATGATGCATTCACTGGTCAGATTACATTTCCGACTTTTTAAGGCTATTTTACTATTTCCACTGGGGCTTCTGTCACAGAGAGCAGGCACCATTCCCACCAGCTTGAAGAGGAAAAGATTTATAACTGGGTATGCAATGACTTCCAGAATTCTCAGGAATCAGGAGGAAACAGACGAGAGTCAGAACATGTAGGAGTGACTCTCAAGCGACATCCCAAATCTATAAGAGCATGAGTGTCCCTGTCCCTCCTGACATCTGGCTTTGAGAGAGTAAAATTGCTCAGTCAGCGCTCTGACCTGCCGCTGTTAGCCCCTGACTCAGCGGGGAGCCTGGCAGAAGCCCCAGGCGGCCCATGCCCCTCACCAGGCCTCTGAGCTCCACTTTTAAATATTGGGTAATCTCTTTGGGTCAGTAGAGTCTTCATCAGATCCAGAAACTTGATGAAAATTAGTCCCAAGGAAATATAGGGTTTTTTTTTTAACCTCTTCCATTCAAACAAGACACAAGAAGTTGGGGAAAATAATGAATAGGCCAAATTATTACAACTGCTGTAATCTGCAGTTTGTTTAGTCCAACACAAATTTAAAAGAAGATTATTCATAAAATTGTTCAATGTCATAGCAAGTGTCATTTTCCTTTGTTCTTCTGGTTAATGACATCTTTCCCAGAGAAGGAATTTCTAATTCTTCTGAGTTGGATTCTTTTCAAATCATTTATTCTGGACTTTGCTATCGACATGTGACAATTTCCACCATGTTCTCTTAGAATCCATCATCTTTCCTTCCATTCCACAAAAAAAAAGTCCTAAAATCCTTTCAGTCTTGACTTATTGCAAACTCTCAATATTTAGCACAATCCTTCGCAAAAGGAAGTGCTTACTCACAAGTTCCAGTTTAATCCAGACAAGAAGACAATTTCAGCATCCATGTTACTCATCCTGCCATGAATCTGAATGAATATGTGAACCAACGGATGAAGGTTTAGACTTAAGTCTTAATATGTAAGATAATAAACAATTAGGTTTAATATAATATGGAGATTGTGTATAGATATAAACATAGCTATGGACACACTGTAGATACAGATGATGTGGATATGATCAGTCCACTGACAAATTTTGCTACCACATCATATCATTAGGTGCAGAGCTCACTAAAACTCAATTATATAGCAGAAATCTCCCTCTATTCTTCTCACAGAACATGTATTTCTCCACAGCAGCAAAGGACCCTCGCCTTTCCCTTTACTGAATTTATGTGGCATGGACTACTGTTATAATTATTCATTTGCATGTGCCTAACTTTCCCTAGGAATTTGTATATTCTTGCTATCTGGAAATAGCCACTGTTGGATAAATTCAACTTTGTATCCACTTTGTCCAGAATTTTCCTCAAAGTGCCTGGAGGGAAACACAACTGTGATTTTGACATATTTGTGGTCACTGATCTTAAGAGGATCCCTACAGACAGCCCACAGGACTGTTACTCTTACTGGCACCAGTTAATCTTCTTTGTCTTCCCTCCAGCATCCTGACTATACTGCCACATCCTCATTATCACTCAGTGGCCACGTTTTCAAAAGCAGCGCAAATAAAGAAGTCACTAAAATAAAATCCCCAGACTCTCTACAGCACATGCACTCACCTACCTACACCTGTACCAATACAACCTTCCACACCATTCATCAGTATCATTCAGGAACTGTCCAAACTATTTGCTAGGGATAATTGCTTAAGTCTATCACACTGTCTCCTGCCTTCTCAAGGACAGTGCTCCATTATTCCTTCCCTAGAGAATCTTCATATGTTCCATTGCATTATTTTCCATAACATAAAGTATGGTATGTTGACCATCTTTTTTAAAAGACTACTCTTGTAAAAACAAAATGTCCTTACAACTGATATAAAAAACTGATATTATCTGAATGCCTCCTCCTTGAGAGCCGAACAGATATATTTTTATTCACACAATTCTGAAATCATTTAATGATTATTATTAATACCATGCATTTTGCTAAGTCCAACCATAGATTCTCCATTCTTATCTTATTTGATCTCTCAGAAGTGTTTGGTCGAGGTAACTGCTACCATTCTCGGAATGATTTGTCTTTGCTTAGAATCTAAAACACCACACATCTCTGTTTCTTCTTCCACCCTACAAGATACTCCTTTACAGTCTTCTTTGTCCCTTTCTTCTCAATAAACTCATCTCTTACTCTCTAGAATTTCCTAACCTCAGTTCTTATTCTTTCTCTCTTTTCTATCTATCTTAACAGTCTAAGAAATCTGATCCTGCCTTCTGGCTTGATAAAACATTTAGAAACTAAGAATCCACAAGGTTTAGTTCCACCAGATTTTACCTTGTAGGTGTGATTAATACATTCAAAAACTACACTTCACCTCAACACTTGCATTACTAACATCACCTCAAAGTCATCATGCCTAATACTAGGCTCCCGATCTACTGTTCAAGGCCTCCCTTTCTTATCACTTTTCCCCTCTCAAAGTCAGCAATTCCATTTCTTTCAGTTGATTAGGGAATAAACTTTGGAATAATTCATAACTTTTCTGTCTCCAGACACTCCTTTATCTGTCAGCAAAGGCTTGTGAGCTCTACTCCCAATATATGTATCACATATCAGTTCCCATTTCCACACTTCTACCAATAGCACTCTAGGCAGAGCTGTTCTTTGCCAAGATGATGACCTCCTGCTTGGACTATGTAAGTAGTCTTTATATTGGACCATATACTCCCTTATCCATCCACAGCCTATGATTGTCATGATCGCAAATATTCCTCTACAACATAAATCAAAGCATGTCAGTTCTGTTCCCAAGCCTTCCTGTCTCTATTGAATTCAGAATAAAGGCCAACATCTTCATTTTAGCCTTTGTCTTTTTTTTATAGCAGTGATACACTTTACCTGACTGAACTTTAAACTATATAAATAAAAATGCATCCACATATTTATTCATAAATAGTTATTTACTTAGCTCCTCATATGAGCAAGCATGTTAAGGACTGATAATAATACATTATTGAGCAGAATCATCAGGGACTTCATCCTTTGAAGTCAACTATTAAGAAAATCTGTAATCCCAGATATTCAGAGGATGAGGCAGGAGTATCAAGTTTGAGGCCACTCTAGGCAACTTATCAAAATCTTATTTTAAAATTTAAAAAAAATTTTAAAGAGTCTGAAAGTATAACTCCACATTCCCTGAGTTTGATCCCCATTACCCTAAAAATAAAAATAAATAAAGTTTCAGACAACTATATCACTACAAACTCAGAAAAAACTACCAAGAGAGAAAAATCCAGGAATTTCTGTAGCCAAATGTAGAGGAATCTGATGTCACTAGAGCCTTTAGAGACACATGTACTAAGAAAAAGATGCCAGCAAGAATTAAAGAGCGATGACTAGAGCAAACTAGATGAATCAGGGCCATGTGGGAAAGGTAAATTTTGTAAAGCTAGCCAGCTTTTGTAGATCAATCATGTCCCATGAATATATATTAAATTTAGAATTGGAGGGACAGTGGTATACTAGGCTTTATAAGCATTTTAAGAGAATCTTAAAAGTAGCAGGAAGATATTGCAGGATATTCAAATGAAGGAATAATGTTTCAGTTGTAGAGGAATCTAGAATCATATTATTTTTATCTTCTTGTTTAGTTACTATGATAGACTCAGTAAGTATGGTGCATTATTTCAGATACATTTGGCTTCAAGAAACAAAACCTCTCAAATTTATTTTGTCACTCTTAGCAGGAGATCCAAAAATGGAATGGACTACAAGTTAACTAACTCAAAACTTTCCAAAGCAGTAGAGTTCATTCTCTGATTTTTCTCTACTACCCTTAATGTTAGCTACAAGATGAAACTGGCAAAAAGACGACTTCCACTCAGGGATCCTATATACTTTTTTCCATTTTTTGTTATTTACTTTTTATTGCTTTTGAAAATAAAGGGGAAGAAGGAAAGGACTAAGATGTTATGTACATTTACCAACACTGCATAATAAAGGTAATCATTATGTGCTGTAAATATTTACCACTATAGAAATTTTATTTCCCTTCCTCTTTGAACATTTTCTTCCTGCTTCCACATGTCTTTCATCTATTTTGGTCATTATTTATGCTTTTGGTTTCTCACATAAGAGAAAAAATGTGATATTTAAACAGGTGTGTCCAATGTATTTAACTTAAAATTATGGTCTCAAGGTGCATCCATTTACTTAAAAATGTCTCAAGTTTATCTTTCTTTATGGCAGAGGAGTGCTCCATTGTATATAAAAACACATTGTCTTTATCCATTCATGTCTTTGATGGGAACCTGGGCTATTTCAAATATTAAACTGTTACACATTTTGCTGCTATAAACAGGAGTGTGCACATATTAGTGTGGTATGATGCTTTTAACTCTTTTGGAAAGATACCAAGAAGGAGAACAGCTGGGTCACACAAAACCTCTAGTTTCAGTTTTTTGAGACTTCTCCACACGAATTCCCTTGTAGCAATTTATACTCCCACAAATAGTCTTACTATGCTAAGTATCCATAGTCCTACTATGCTAAGGGCCCTGCTGAAGTGTAATATAAATCTGAGTCAAAAGTAGAGCTCAAAAAACTATCTCAAGTTGGGAAAAGGTCAGAGCACTAGCCTCTGTGTTGGTACTACTCTGAAAGTTGGGGATTGAGCTAAAGAGCAAAATACAATCTGAATAACACCTTTTTAAGTCACTAGTGAGTATAAAATTTCTGGCCAGGTGTTGGTGGAATCTGACAGAGCAGCCTCTGATCTGAGTTACCTAGTGAAAGAAAAGACGTATACAGAGAAAAATAGAGATAATGATACAGGTATAACAATTTATGATCCATTATTCTGTGTGGGGGGATGGTACTGTTGATTGATCCCAGGGACTTCACACTGAGCTGTGTCCCCAGTGCTTTTCAATTTTAAGATAGGATCTCACTGAGACACCCAGGCAAGGCTTGAGTTTGCAGTCCTCCTGTTTCAGCATCTCAGAGTGCTGGAATTGCAAGCATCCACCACCACACTCAGTTGTTACCACTCTTCTTTTAGAAACATTAGTGCTGTGTTACCAAGTGAGCAGAAAGAAATTCTGCATAATATATTCAAGAGCAAAATCAATACAAGCAAGAGCACAGATAATTGAGATAGTATAAGTAAGATTTTTCCAACAACTATTATCAGAGTATTAAATATTTAATGTATAAAATAAAATAATGTCTGAAATTATGAAAAATTGAGGAGATATATCCAATACATAACGAAAATTAGTATCATTTTGAGCTGGGAAATACAGTATAGGAAATATAAAATTATTAGATTGTTTTAATAAATTCATACAGCAGAAGGATTAATTGGTGAACATGAAGAGAAGGCGGCAGCAGTTTCTGAATAGTTATTGTACCAGGAATTGAACTCAGGACCTTGTGCTCACCAAGCAAGTGCTGTGCTGCTGAGCTACATCCACAGCCTGAGAGCAGCAATCATGACCTTAATAAAAACACATGGAGAATATAAGATTGGAAAAGACTGAGCAAAGTCTTAGAGTCCTACCAGCAAAAAATAAATTAGCAAATATGTGTCAATTACGTTCTAAATAAAAGGATGAAAAGAATGAAGCAGAAAAATATCTTTGAAAAAATAATGCACCAAAATTTTCAAACTCCAGCAAAGACAAATTCAACTCAAATCCAAAAAGAACAACCGCAAAGGGAAAGAAAAACAAAGAAACGATTCATATCTAGGTACATCATTGTTAAACTTTGAAACACAGTATAAAAGGCCTAAAAACAGTTTCACAGCGAAGGCAGAGAAGCCAGCTGACAATGAAGAGCTTTTAAAGTTTGGAAGGAATAGAAATAACAGCGTAGACTTCAACTTAAGGTCTAATAAAGAAATAGTCTGAATAGGGCTGGGGATTTAGCTCAGCGGCAAAGCGCCTGCCTGTCAAGCGCAAGGCCATGAGTTTGGTTCCTGGTACCGGAGAAAAACCAAAAAAAAAAAAAGAAAGAAAAAGAAATAGTCTGAAAAAAGCAAGTTGAAATAATTTACTTCCAGTAAACAAATACTTCACTAAATGTGAAAGAAATGTTCAAGCTGGAGTAAATCATAGTGAATGGAAACTATCCTTTAAAACAAGGAATAAAAGAGAGTCAGTAATGGCTAGTATGTAGAAAACTGCTTTTTTTTCTTTTCAATAAAATCTTTTAATGAAAGAAAATTGACTTTTAGAATAAATCACAATATGTTTCATGGTTTACAACACACAGAAATACAGGGTCTGGGGATATAGCTCAGCAGCACAAGCTCCTGCCTGGCAAGTGCAAGGTCCTGGGTTCAATCCCCTGTACAAAAAAAGGGAAAAGAAATACAATATATTACCGCAATAGAATTAAAGATGATTGACAAGTAGATTATACTACTCTCTTATTTTTTCTGAATTGTCATTATGTTAATTCAAGATACGTTAATGATGCATATTCTGATTCTTAGAGACATTCCAAAATAGTTTCATATGTAAATTTTATGTAAAAATAATTAAAAGGTTAATAGTGGAAATAACATAGAAACTAAAGAAATACAGTTAAGTTTACAATGATGGATGCACAACACAATGCATTTTTCAAACCGCTAGAATTTTGCAGTGAAAAAACAAGACAAATTCATACCTCAGTACGGGTGTGCAAATTTAAGGAAATATAATTTAGGAAGCTTAGAAAGCCCAGGATAAAATGTAGAATATGAAAAATGAAAACAAATTGATTTCATTACAAAAGTACAAAACAAACTTTACTGAAGAGGATAATCATAAAGTTGCTGAACTAAGAAACTTTGGGATCTGTGAGACAAAGAGCAAAAGATAGTATATATTATTCACTGCGATTGAACAACGGAGAAAATGAATGAGGTTCTCACGCTGTTGGAATAGGAGCTAATGAATAAGCAAGGAGAAGGGACTAGAATACTCTGCACAATAATGTGTTAGGGATGGAGACATTGGTGAAACTTATGTTTAGCTACTATGACTAAAGTTACACATAAGCCATTTGAAAGGGCTCCCAACAGCTAAAGCTGGTACATTTTGGGTAGTATAGTATACAAAGTAATATTCAATTTTTACCCATTGTAAAATAAGTACCCACTAGTCCATACTGGCATAAATAAGCAACTAAATAAATGAATACATTGGGGAGCTAAATAAATCTCCTGTACAGAACTCCAAGCTGTTTTCACAGACATAGTCCTTCAAGGAAATGGAATTCCCCATTTCTTGAATATGGACTGCTCATTGTGACTCCTTTACAAAACAATAAAGAATAATTTTGCCGGACATCTTCAGGAAGCCCAGTGAGTCCAGAACTCACCTCCCTGATCAGCGTGCAAGGCAGACGGAAACCTGGACGCCTTCTGGGGCCTCAGTGGCTACTCGACACACCCATAGTGTGTCTGTGGGCGCTGGGCTGAATGCCAGACACTTTTAGGAACCCTGGTGAGCCACTCTGGTGCCT
>NW_004955480.1:4436909-4437758 GCF_000276665.1 Chinchilla lanigera | reverse complement strand
AAAAGAATTGGACATCCAGATAAGTTAACCATATAAAACTCCAGTTAATCACAACCAAAATAAATCTATACCCAGACATATAGTGATCAAGATCCTGGAAACTCAACAAAAGCTTAGAATATTAAAAGCTGTTAGAGAAAAGAAACAGATCACTTATAAAGGAAAGCCTATCAGAATCACAGCAGACTTCTCCACACAAGCCACCAAGGCAAGAAGAACTTGGACTGAAGTATTTCAGGTACTGAAAGAAAACAACTTCCAAAACAGATTGATGTACCCTGCAAAATTATCTTTCAAATTTAATGGAGAAATAAAATATTTTCATGATAAATAACAACTGAAGAAATTCATGAGTGCCAAACCAATCCTAGAAAGAGTACTAAAAGATATTCTAGAAAGAGGAAAAACAGACCACAACTTCAAGAACAATAACAGAAAGGAACCATCAAGGAGAGCAAGCAGTTAAACAGAGGGAAAAAGGAAATATATCAGATATAACCATCAGTGTAAATGGTCTCAGTGCACCTACCAAAAGAAGCAGACTAGCAGAGTGGATTAAGAAACAAAACCCAACTATATGCTATATACAAGAAACACATTAAACTCAAAAGAAAATTCATAGACTGAAAACTAAAAGACAGAAAACCATACTCCATGTATTGTTTTCAGGAACCCAGAAAAAAGTGGGTGTAGCTATTCTGTTTTCAGATAATGTGAACTTCAAACAAAGAACAATCAAAAGAAATAAAGAAGGTCACTACATACTTGTAAGGGGGAAGCTTCAAGAGGAAGACATAACAATCGTAAACATCTATGAACCAAATATAGGAGCACCCACCTATATAAGAC